>NW_022262475.1:0-78870 GCF_002021735.2 Oncorhynchus kisutch
GGTTGCCCGGCCAAAATGTATAATGACACAGGATGAGACCCAGATGCAAACACAGGAGGCAGATGATTTGAGTCTCTGATATTTATTAAAATACAAGGGGCAAACAAGAGGCAGGTCGAGGACAGAGTCAAAAGGTACAGAGCGGCAGGCAGGCTCGAGGTCAGGGCAGGCTGAATGGTTTGGCAGGCAGGCTCGAGGTCAGGGCAGGCTGAATGGTTTGGCAGGCAGGCTCGAGGTCAGGGCAGGCTGAATGGTTTGGCAGGCAGGCTCGAGGTCAGGGCAGGCTGAATGGTTTGGCAGGCAGGCTCGAGGTCAGGGCAGGCTGAATGGTTTGGCAGGCAGGCTCGAGGTCAGGGCAGGCTGAAATGGTTTGGCAGGCAGGATCGAGGTCAGGGCAGGCTGAATGGTTTGGCAGGCAGGCTCAGTGTCAGGGCAGGCTGAATGGTTTGGCAGGCAGGCTCAGTGTCAGGGCAGGCTGAATGGTTTGGCAGGCAGGCTCGAGGTCAGGGCAGGGTGAATGGTTTGGCAGGCAGGCTCGAGGTCAGGGCAGGGTGATGGTTTGGGCAAGGCAGGCTCGAGGTCAGGGCAGGCTGAATGGTTTGGCAGGCAGGCTCAGTGTCAGGGAATGCTGAATGGTTTGGCAGGCAGGCTCGAGGTCAGGGCAGGCTGTCCCTCCCCAATGTGCACCTGGCTGGGGTAGAGTGTGAGAAAATACTCTAAATAATGTATCGATACTGCATTGTGTAGCTTCACACAGACAAGTTCTTGGTGATATGTTGAAACAGCAGGCCCAGGGAGGAGGAAGACAGAGTGAAGGCACACAGCAAACCTTTTTGTTTAATTTTTACTTGTTTTCACACACACACACTTTTCAACACTTTTTTTACCCTTGGGTCCAGTGGACCCGGACACCACATACGTAATATAAATGTGTAGGGGAGTGCACAGTACAAAAATGTATTCTTTTACATGTTCTTCACAGAAAATGCCAATGGGTCTCAGGTTGAAAAATTATTCATTGTATCATTTCTCTTTAAGTAAACATTGAAAATGGGTCCACATACCCGAAAACCACACAAGGGTTAAACTAAGCAGGCTGCACCATATTATTGTTTAAAATGTATGGATAGCCAGGGGCACACTCCAATACTCAGACATCTTTACAAAAGGTGCATTGTGTTTAGTGAGTCCGCCAGATCAGAGGCAGAAGGGATGATCATGTGTTGCCTTGATAACTGAGTGAATTTGACCATTTTCCTGTCCTGCTAAGATTCAGAACAACTACTTTTGGGTGTCCGGTAAAATGTATGGAGTAAAAAGTACATTATTTTCTTTAGGAATCTAGTGAATGTCATGCCCTGGTCTTAGTATTTGTGTTTTCTTTATTATTTTGGTCAGGACAGGGGTGTGACATGGGTTAATTATGTGGTGTTGTTTTGTCTTGTGGTTTTTGTAGGTTTTGGGATTGTGGTATAGTGGGGTTGTCTAGAAAAGTCTATGGTTGCCTGAAGTGGTTCTCAATCAGAGGCAGGTGTGTATCGTTGTCTCTGATTGGGAACCATATTTAGGCAGCCATATTCTTTGAGTGTTTCGTGGGTGATTGTTCCTGTCTCTGTGTTATTTTGCACCAGATAAGCTGGTTAGGTTTTTACGTTTATTGTTTGTATTGTTCGTATTGTTCGTGTTTATCTTTTTATTAAACATGATTGAAATAACCACGCTGCATTTTGGTCCTCCTCTCCTTCGACGGAAGAAAACCGTAACAGTGAAGTAAAAGAAGTAAAAATATAAATAGTAAAGTATAGATACCCCAAAGAACCACTTTAAAGTATAATTACTTAACTACTTTACACCACTGTCTCTGCCCCATGGCAAAATGTGTAGGATTACATTAAATTAATTTGAAAATGTACTTTTTGCTCTTAGTCTGGATAAGAATGTCTGCTAATTTATTCAAATGTAAAATGTAAATGTTATTATTAGGCCTGCTATTGACAGACCTACAGGCTACACTAAGCAGCACATAGCACAAGGAGCCTAACGTTACATCATAGTCCAAGGACCTTTTCATGTTCTGTTTAGAGGCGAATGGGCTCTGGAAGCCAAAACAGCCAAATACTCCATCTAAATGTCAATCGATTCTCAATTGCGGTACGGTTCTTGAAAAGCACGCTACTTTTATAAATATTTTCACAAATGCAAAATACACCCTCACATACACACTCTTTTAACCGGGTTTAACACAAGTGGCAGCCAACAGTATTTTTCAGTGACAACACATTTGTGGAATCCGTCTTCCGCTTACACACAGGTGTTCGAAAACACAGATAGCTAATTAGCACAGGAACGCCTCTGTCTTCCATCTGTTCGCCGTAAACAAGGTGCTGTAACATGGAAATATGGCCGTTGTAGGAACCCTAACCCTATAAGGTGTGTAGTAATGTACCTTAATGTTTCCAAAACCAACGCAATGCGTTTTAACGTTCAGAACAAGCGTTGAGACTCTGAACAATGTATAACAATGGCGCTGGAGAAGATGGCTGACGTTTTACGTGTCCCCACCGATTGTTGATTTTTGTTAGTTATTTGCCGCTACCATCTCTTATGACCGAAAACAACTTATGGGTATCAGGTCTGCGATTACTCACCACGGACAGGAATAATCTTTTTGTTTCCTTTAACGAGGCTGATGAGCCCGACGCGAATGATATACTGCTTTCTCGGGAACAGGCACAGATCCCTGTGATTTGCGTGAAGAGGAGGTGGAGAAATAGGGGCCAGAGGGTGGGCTGCCTTCTTTTTAGTTGAGAATTATCTGTTAATTGAATGATTAGAATATTCCGACCTGAAACATATAATTGTATGGAATTGATTAGAATGTATAAAATCATAATCAATAAATGTGTAGTCCTAGTCAGATTTAGGGGTAAAACAATAAATATGTCTTTATGGTATTTTAAACACAGACTGTCTGAGCTTGGTGCCGACCTGACTAGAGATTTGGGAGAAAACGGGCAGTACGTCTCAAGGACAAGGTCACTAATCTCTGTCGGCTGGGTAGTGAGACAGACAGTGTGTGCGTAGCAGGACAGTGTGTGCCATATGGTTGTGTGTATGTGTGTGCGTATGGTTGTGTGAATTGAGTGGGCGTGAGAAGTCAGTATAAAACAAATTGCTTTGTACTGTGCACACCAGAACGTTCCCGCGAATAAACCTTTTTGACTATTTTAGCTGGGCCTCCGTCTGTTTCATTCGACCAGGATCTTACAAATTATGGTTTGCAGGCTGAGTAGTTAATTTAATTGGGTTATGTACCTGGAGAACATAATTCTCTTATCACTTCAGAGAATTCGTAGGCGATCGAATAAACCTCCACTTCCTTCCATTCTGCTAGCAAACGTGCAATCTTAGGAGAATAAAATAGATGACCTATGTGGAAGATTCTGTCATGACGTTGGCCTGGGGGTAGGTTTATGACAGTCATAAATACCTCTTTCCCCCTTTTACCTCTCTCTACCCTACTGATGTTACATTTGCAAAACCCTTGGTTAACATAGAGATTCTGGGAACATCAGAAGGTGGGGGGAAATTAACTATATTCTGGTAATCTGACCAATTGAACTATGCAGTGGTACTTAATGAATATGATGTCAGTTCGGTTGTCATCTGAGACATTCTCATCAATGATAAGATGACAAACTCTACAGTGGAAAGTCTACACATCAGAGTTATCGGACTCACATGAATTGTTGTTCATTTAAATGTTTGAATATAAATTATTTGTGATGGGATGAAAATTAAATGTGATTTTAGCTTCTAAAATGTGAGATTTGGGTTTTCATAAGATAGGGCTCTGCTCAATCAGTGGCCCGCCCATGTGAAGGGACATGGGCTATAAAACTTTTCAAACACGCCCTCCTCTCCCTTCCTATATAAGCCCTTGATGACAATATAACCTACTGTTCCGAGGACGTGAGGACGACGGTCCGATGTCAGAATGGTTCAGATAATAACTACAGAACGAAGCCAACATCAGTGTGAGCTTTGGCTGCGAATGGTATGAACTTTGAACTCTTATTCACTACAGAAGTGATACCTCCTAGCCGATGAGTTAGCAACAGCAGATGCAAACGAGGGTAGGAAGGAACAGACAGAGTATCCAGTCTATCAGGCGCGAACCACACTGCTTTTAATCAGGGCAAGGTGTCTGGTAACATGACTGAATACAAACAGCGCAGCTATTCCCTCCGCAAGGCTATCAAACAAGCTAAGCGACAGTACAGAGACAAAGTAGAATCTCAATTCAACGGCTCAGACACAAGAGGCATGTGGCAGGGGTCTACAGTCAATCACGGACTACAGGAAGAAACCCAGCCCAGTCACGGACCAGGATATCTTGCTCCCAGGCAGACTAAACAACTTTTTTGCCCGCTTTGAGGACAATACAGTGCCACTGACACGGCCTGCAACGAAAACATGCGGTCTCTCCTTCACTGCAGCCGAAGTGAGTAAGACATTTAAACATGTTAACCCTCGCAAGGCTGCAGGCCCAGACGGCATCCCCAGCCGCGCCCTCAGAGCATGCGCAGACCAGCTGGCCGGTGTGTTTACGGACATATTCAACCAATCCCTATACCAGTCTGCTGTTCCCACATGCTTCAAGAGGGCCACCATTGTTCCTGTTCCCAAGAAAGCTAAGGTAACTGAGCTAAACGACTACCGCCCCGTAGCACTCACATCCGTCATCATGAAGTGCTTTGAGAGACTAGTCAAGGACCATATCACCTCCACCCTACCTGACACCCTTGACCCACTCCAATTTGCTTACCGCCCAAATAGGTCCACAGACGATGCAATCTCAACCACACTGCACACTGCCCTAACCCATCTGGACAAGAGGAATACCTATGTGAGAATGCTGTTTCATCGACTACAGCTCGGCATTCAACACCATAGTACCCTCCAAGCTCGTCATCAAGCTCGAAGACCCTGGGTCTCGACCCCCGCCCTGTGCAACTGGGTACTGGACTTCCTGACGGGCCGCCCCCAGGTGGTGAGGGTAGGCAACAACATCTCCTCCCCGCTGATCCTCAACACTGGGGCCCAACAAGGGTGCGTTCTGAGCCCTCTCCTGTACTCCCTGTTCACCCACGACTGCGTGGCCACGCACGCCTCCAACTCAATCATCAAGTTTGCGGACGACACAACAGTGGTAGGCTTGTTTACCAACAACGACGAGACGGCCTACAGGGAGGAGGTGAGGGCCCTCGGAAGTGTGGTGTCAGGAAAATAACCTCACACTCAACGTCAACAAAACTAAGGAGATGATTGTGGACTTCAGGAAACAGCAGAGGGACACCCCCCCCATCCACTCGATGGAACAGTAGTGGAGAGGGTAGCAAGTTTTAAGTTCCTCGGCATACACATCACAGACAAACTGAATTGGTCCACTCACACAGACAGCATCGTGAGGAAGGCGCAGCAGCGCCTCTTCAATCTCAGGAGGCTGAAGAAATTCGGCTTGTCACCAAAAGCACTCACAAACTTCTACAGATGCACAATCGAGAGCATCCTGGCGGGCTGTATCACCGCCTGGTATGGCAACTGCACCGCCCTCAACCGTAAGGCTCTCCAGAGGGTAGTGAGGTCTGCACAATGCATCACCGGGGGCAAACTACCTGCCCTCCAGGACACCTACACCACCCGATGCTACAGGAAGGCCATAAAGATCATCAAGGACATCAACCACCCGAGCCACTGCCCTGTTCACCCCGCTGTCATCCAGAAGGCGAGGTCAGTACAGGTGCATCAAAGCTGGGACCGAGAGACTGAAAAACAGCTTCTATCTCAAGGCCATCAGACTGTTAAACAGCCACCACTAACATTGAGTGGCTGCTGCCAACACACTGTCAATGACACTGACTCAACTCCAGCCACTTTAATAATGGGAATTGATGGGAAATGATGTAAATATATCACTAGCCACTTTAAACAATGCTACCTTATATAATGTTACTTACCCTACATTATTCATCTCATATGCATACGTAGATACTGTACTCTATATCATCGACTGCATCCTTATGTAATACATGTATCACTAGCCACTTTAACTATGCCACTTGGTTTACATACTCATCTCATATGTATATACTGTACTCGATATCATCTACTGTATCTTGCCTATGCTGCTCTGTACCATCACTCATTCATATATCTTTATGTACATATTCTTTATCCCCTTACACTGTGTATAAGACAGTAGTTTTTTTTGGAATTGTTAGTAGATCACTTGTTCGTTATTACTGCATTGTCGGAACTAGAAGCACAAGCATTTCGCTACACTCGCATTAACATCTGCTAACCATTGTGTATGTGACAATAAATTTGATTTGATTTGATCACACAACGACGTTACTACAACGTATATAATTGACAACCAGAGACATTCTTCAAAGGACTCAGTTGGGCAAGACGGCCTTCCAACTTTCACCACCTACCGAAGCGCAGCTCAGAGTAAATATTATTGCATTTTCCTTTTCCAAATGGGCGGAATTTAGAATGCATAAGATACTGTATTTACGATAGCACAGCTTCGCCCTAATTTGTAATAAACTTATGATTTAATTATGTGTATGTGTAATTCTGTGTGATTAGTTAGGTATTTTAGTAAATAAATAATTAAACCCAATTTTGTATTGCTGATTCAACTTGTTAGCCAGGGTTCGTGCAGATAACCAAGAATTTACAACTTTCAGATGAGACTGAATTAAGATGACGATTAATATTGACTGCTATTGATGTAAAATATTACTAGGTCTTTAAGAGTTAACTCGAAGATAACAGCTCTATAAATATTATTTTGTGGTGCCCGACTCTCTAGTTAATTACATTTACATGATTAGCTCAATCAGGTCATATTAATTACGGAGAAATTATTTTATAGAATAGCATGTCATATCATTTAATCCGGCATAGCCAAAGAAACAACATTATTGGAGCCCCTGATAGGAATCTAAAATAGAATGATGCTTTCATTTTGATTCAGCCTGTATAAAATTGAAAACAGATTACATAATAAACCAAGTTATTGTACACATTTTTGGAAGGAGTGATAGAGACAAGCATTATTGGGTGTGTGTGTGCTGAATATTCCCCGCCTCCATGTGTTCTCTGACGTAGTTCAGTGGGTAATGTAAGTGAATACATTTCTGTTTGAGGGCTGATAAAGCTAATTATAGAAATCTGAGAAATAGAGCGTTTGGCCAAACGCAGGGTTATTTCTGCCTGGCGCGTTCCAGACGCGGGTAGGCTCGGTCATTATTAATTTCTCGAGCGAGGACAAAGAGCCAGCCGATTTGAAATTCAGGAGATATAAGCTTGACCAGCGATATATATCTCTGTCTCTCTCACGAGTAGACCAAGTTTGCCGTGTGTTCCGGTTAAAACATTGTCAAAAAACACCGAAAAGGGTTTGAACATAATACGTTATAAATAAAAACCTTTCCCTTGCCAAGGGAATCCTATGTGCTAAATTGTCAGGCACAAAGGAGGGTTTCGCTTGCATGCTAAAGCTAACAAGGAAAATAGCCATTTTGTTTTCTTGTGCTACGTTGAAATTCCTCCGCCTTGCGGAACGGAAGTCCGCTCCGGATAGGTCCCTTTGATTTCAGCATGTGAAATCATTGACCGCTGACGTGTGCCCAGGATATTCCTTCATGAGGAATTATTCAGGTCAAACTCAAGTCATTAAGGGTCGGCAGGGTAGACTAGTGGTTAGAGCATTGGACTAGTAACTGGAAAGTTGCAAGTTCAAATCCCCGAGCTGACAAGGTACAAATCTGTCATTCTCACTCTGAACAGGCAGTTAACCCACTGTTCCTAGGCCATCATTGAAAATAATAATTTTTCTTAACTGACTTTGTCTAGTTAAATAAAGGTCAAATAAAAAAACGTATGATATCCAGACGGATAAGATTATATCTTATCCAATTGAACTAATAAGTGTGAATCTGGCCATTAACATTCTGAAATAGATATTTTAAATAATATCCAAATTGAGTTTCTAAATAAGACATTGTAAACTTTTTCCAAACTAACCTAGATGAAGTAACTTCTCAGGTTAATTCAAGTTTAATTCCCAAATTGCCTATACAGGTCTGATTTATCATTAAATTGATCAAATAGTAACATTTGGTTTTTGCAAAACCATTCAGTAATCCAGTACTGACAGAAGCCCCACCGAGCGGGAATCCCATGTGGCTTCGCCCTTAGGGAGAAGTGTACCACAGTGTTGAATGTTCCCAACATTTGATCTACTGTTTACACTTATGATATCCAATCAATGGAGATTGTATGGATTATCGTCTCATTCAATTTAATAAGTTAAATTGTTGAACATAACTTAATGTTCTTCTAATCAAATGAGACACTTTTAACTTCTCATATTAACCTAGATGAAGCAACTTCTCATATTAACCTAGATGAAGCAACTTCTCATATTAACCTAGATGAAGCAACTTCTCATATTAACCTGGATGAAGCAACTTCTCATATTAACCTAGATGAAGCAACTTCTCATATTAACCTAGATGAAGCAACTTCTCATATTAACCTGGATGAAGCAACTTCTCATATTAACCTGGATGAAGCAACTTCTCATATTAACCTAGATGAAGCAACTTCTCATATTAACCTAGATGAAGCAACTTCTCATATTAACCTAGATGAAGCAACTTCTCATATTAACCTAGATGAAGCAACTTCTCATATTAACCTAGATGAAGCAACTTCTCATATTAACCTGGATGAAGCAACTTCTCATATTAACCTAGATGAAGCAACTTCTCATATTAACCTGGATGAAGCAACTTCTCATATTAACCTGGATGAAGCAACTTCTCATATTAACCTAGATGAAGCAACTTCTCATATTAACCTGGATGAAGCAACTTCTCATATTAACCTAGATGAAGCAACTTCTCATATTAACCTAGATGAAGCAACTTCTCATATTAACCTGGATGAAGCAACTTCTCATATTAACCTAGATGAAGCAACTTCTCATATTAACCTGGATGAAGCAACTTCTCATATTAACCTAGATGAAGCAACTTCTCATATTAACCTAGATGAAGCAACTTCTCATATTAACCTAGATGAAGCAACTTCTCATATTAACCTGGATGAAGCAACTTCTCATATTAACCTGGATGAAGCAACTTCTCATATTAACCTAGATGAAGCAACTTCTCATATTAACCTAGATGAAGCAACTTCTCATATTAACCTAGATGAAGCAACTTCTCATATTAACCTGGATGAAGCAACTTCTCATATTAACCTAGATGAAGCAACTTCTCATATTAACCTAGATGAAGCAACTTCTCATATTAACCTAGATGAAGCAACTTCTCATATTAACCTAGATGAAGCAACTTCTCATATTAACCTGGATGAAGCAACTTCTCATATTAACCTGGATGAAGCAACTTCTCATATTAACCTAGATGAAGCAACTTCTCATATTAACCTGGATGAAGCAACTTCTCATATTAACCTAGATGAAGCAACTTCTCATATTAACCTGGATGAAGCAACTTCTCATATTAACCTAGATGAAGCAACTTCTCATATTAACCTGGATGAAGCAACTTCTCATATTAACCTGGATGAAGCAACTTCTCATATTAACCTGGATGAGCAACTTCTCAGGTTAATTCAAGTTTACTACCCAGATAGCCTACCCAGGCAGGATAATCAATGGCAATTGATTAATTAATTCAATTTGCTTTTGCTTTTGCAAATTCATTCACGTCCAACTTCCACATTGCTGGTACAGTACTGATAGTTCGTCAACATCTATAAATAGATTAACATGTCTTTGCAGTTTCCAATGAATTCCAACCCAAACTTTGGAAAAAAATGGGAACATTTTTCAAAAAAAAAAATCTAATAAATGTGCAAGCTATCAAGGTGGTCACCACTCCTCCGCTAATTAGTGAACCTCCACCCGTAAAATTATGCCATTAGCGGAAAACAATCAACCATCAAACCACAGGCTTTGTGACGGTTTCTCCCCACTTTTGCACTGATGTCTCGCCATAAAAATGTGGCATCGGTCCAATAGCACAGTAAGCATGTGCCAGACCTGGGGGGACAGGTGGAGAGAACTGAAGCCAACTACTGACAAAAGCAGGAAATTAAAACATTCTGCTAGTCGAGGAACTGCATTTGAAATCTGAACAATAAAAGTAATTGCAAATACTTATGACGATGAATGATCACACACTCTTCCAAAAAAATCGTTTGTCTCCAGGAACAACTCAAATTTAGCCAAAACTAAATACGATGTAGTCCACTCCAAACTTGATACATCTGTTGAGTTCTCTACAAACAGGAGCACGCAATTTGATAGCATGCAGGCAGTTTGTTGAACGTTACTTAGAGTAACAATGTTCTACTCAAATTCTGCAGACCACATACAATCAATTGATGAACACAATGACTAAGTTGGATGACAAATCAGCAGAACTCATTGAAGTCGCTGACCAAATTAATGACGAGAAAACTCGGGTGATGAAGATGGAAATCTTGATTTCTATGCAAGCGGAAGAAATCTCCCTCACTGAATCTCTCGCTCCGTATTCGAGACCTCTATCTGCAACCATGACAGATAAGTTTGAGACCGAAAGGAGCAAGTGCGACACTCATGTGTCCAAAATCAGTACTCTAACCGCTCAAGTGGACCTCTGCAATGCCGCAGAATACCACCCTTAGGTACCATCTGGAGGAATCCAGAATGGTCACGCTCCTCAGCGTGACTACCCATCCAAGCAACCGGAGCCCTGTACTCAAAGGAGTGAAGACGATAGGTTTCAGACATTGCCTCTATTAAGTGTCCCTCAGTCTTCTCCTCTTGGCCTTTCGGCCCCACTTTCACCACAGGATGAAGCAAACCCTCTCTGCCCGCTTGATGCGGAATACCTTGACAAACTCGTCAAAATTTCCCCACCTTTGACCCCGTTCCATGTCAGCCAAATGATACTGAGAAGTTCCTAGCGGACATAGAGGACGCATTGAATGGCTACCTGAACGCTACGGGTTCTGACAGGGTTTACCTGTCATATTATAATAGAGACAGTAGATCTAGCTGGTCTGTCATAATATAATAGAGACAGTAGATCTAGCTGGTCTGTCATAATATAATAGAGACAGTAGATCTAGCTGGTCTGTCATAATATAATAGAGACAGTAGATCTAGCTGGTCTGTCATAATAATAGAGACAGTAGATCTAGCTGGTCTGTCATATTATAATAGAGACAGTAGATCTAGCTGGTCTGTCATAATATAATAGAGACAGTAGATCTAGCTGGTCTGTCATAATTATAAGACAGTAGATCTAGCTGGTCTGTCATAATATAATAGAGACAGTAGATCTAGCTGGTCTGTCATATTATAATAGAGACAGTAGATCTAGCTGGTCTGTCATATTATATAGAGACAGTAGATCTAGCTGGTCTGTCATAATATAATAGAGACAGTAGATCTAGCTGGTCTGTCATATATTAATAGAGACAGTAGATCTGCTGGTCTGTCATAGTATAATAGAGACGTAGATCTAGCTGGTATGTCATAATATAATAGAGACAGTAGATCTAGCTGGTCTGTCACAATATAACAGAGACAGTAGCATCTAGCTGGTCTGTCATCATATAATAGAGACGTAGATCTAGCTGGTCTGTCATAATATATAGAGACAGTAGATCAGCTGGTCTGTCATATTATAATAGAGACAGTAGATCTAGCTGGTCTGTCATTTATAATAGAGACAGTAGATCTAGCTGGTCTGTCATAATATAATAGCGACAGTAGATCTAGCTGGTCTGTCATAATATAATAGAGACAGTAGATCTAGCTGGTCTGTCATAATATAATAGAGACGTAGATCTAGCTGGTCTGTCATAATATAATAGAGACAGTAGATTCTAGCTGGTCTGTCATATTATAATAGAGACAGTAGATCTAGCTGGTCTGTCATATTATAATAGAGACAGTAGATCTAGCTGGTCTGTCATAATATAATAGAGACAGTAGATCTAGCTGGTCTGTCATATATAATAGAGACAGTAGATCTAGCTGGTCTGTCATAATATAATAGAGACAGTAGATCTAGCTGGTCTGTCATAATATAATAGAGACAGTAGATCTAGCTGGTCTGTCATAATATAATAGAGACAGTAGATCTAGCTGGTCTGTCATAATATAATAGAGACAGTATATCTAGCTGGTCTGTCATAATATATAGAGACAGTAGATCTAGCTGGTCTGTCATAATTATAAAGAGACAGTAGATCTAGCTGGTCTGTCATAATATAATAGAGACAGTAGATCTAGCTGGTCTGTCATAATATAATAGAGACAGTAGATCTAGCTGGTCTGTCATATATAATAGAGACAGTAGATCTAGCTGGTCTGTCATAATACAATAGAGACAGTAGATCTAGCTGGTCTGTCATAATATAATAGAGACAGTAGATCTAGCTGGTCTGTCATTATATAATAGAGACAGTAGATCTATCTGGTCTGTCATATTATAATAGAGACAGTAGATCTAGCTGGTCTGTCATAATATAATAGAGACAGTAGATCTAGCTGGTCTGTCATAATATAATAGAGACAGTAGATCTAGCTGGTCTGTCATATAATAATAGACAGTAGATCTAGCTGGTCTGTCATAATATAATAGAGACAGTAGATCTAGCTGGTCTGTCATAATATAATAGAGACAGTAGATCTAGCTGGTCTGTCATAATATAATAGAGACAGTAGATCTAGCTGGTCTGTCATAATATAATAGAGACAGTAGATCTAGCTGGTCTG
The DNA here is from genome assembly GCF_002021735.2 of Oncorhynchus kisutch. NCBI lineage: Eukaryota > Metazoa > Chordata > Actinopteri > Salmoniformes > Salmonidae > Oncorhynchus > Oncorhynchus kisutch. Next base: position 12,884 of record NW_022262475.1, read on the forward strand.
TCATAATATAATAGAGACAGTAGATCTAGCTGGTCTGTCATAATATAATAGAGACAGTAGATCTAGCTGGTCTGTCATAATATAATAGAGACAGTAGATCTAGCTGGTCTGTCATATTATAATAGACAGTAGATCTAGCTGGTCTGTCATAATATAATAGAGACAGTAGATCTAGCTGGTCTGTCATATATAATAGAGACAGTAGATCTAGCTGGTCTGTCATAATATAATAGAGACAGTAGATCTAGCTGGTCTGTCATATTATAATAGAGACAGTAGATCTAGCTGGTCTGTCATAATATAATAGAGACAGTAGATCTAGCTGGTCTGTCCATAATATAATAGAGACAGTAGATCTAGCTGGTCTGTCATAATATAATAGAGACAGTAGATCTAGCTGGTCTGTCATAATATAATAGAGACAGTAGATCTAGCTGGTCTGTCATAATAATAGAGACAGTAGATCTAGCTGTTCTGTCATAATAAAATAGAGACAGTAGATCTAGCTGGTCTGTCATAATATAATAGAGACAGTAGATCTAGCTGTCTGTCATAATATAATAGAGACAGTGATCTGAGCTGGTTTGTCATTATATAATAGAGACAGTAGATCTAGCTGGTCTGTCATTTTATAATAGAGACAGTATATCTAGATGGTCTGTCATAATATAGATGAGACAGTAGATCTAGCTGGTCTGTCATAATATAATAGAGACAGTAGATCTAGCTGGTCTGTCATATTATAATAGAGACAGTAGATCTAGCTGGTCTGTCATGTTATAATAGAGACAGTAGATCTAGCTGGTTGTCATAATATAATAGAGACAGTAGATTAGCTGGTCTGTCATATTATAATAGAGACAGTAGATCTAGCTGGTCTGTCATAATATAATAGAGACAGTAGATCTAGCTGGTCTGTCATAATATAATAGAGACAGTAGATCTAGCTGTTCTGTCATAATAATAGAGACAGTAGATCTAGCTGGTCCATAATATAATAGATAATAGAGACAGTAGATCTAGCTGGTCTGTCATAATAAAATAGAGACAGTAGATCTAGCTGGTCTGTCATAATATAATAGAGACAGTAGATCTAGCTGGTCTGTCATAATATAATAGACACAAAGAGACAGTAGATCTAGCTGGTCTGTCATAATATAATAGAGACAGTAGATCTAGCTGGTCTGTCATATATAATAGAGACAGTAGATCTAGCTGGTCTGTCATAATATAATAGAACAAGAGACAGTGATCTAGCTGGTCTGTCATAATATAATAGAGACAGTAGATCTAGCTGGTCTGTCATAATATAATAGAGACAGTAGATCTAGCTGGTCTGTCATAATATAATAGAGACAGTAGATCTAGCTGGTCTGTCATAATATAATAGAGACAGTAGATCTAGCTGGTCTGTCATAATATAATAGAGACAGTAGATCTAGCTGGTCTGTCATATTATAATAGAACAGTAGATCTAGCTTGGTCTGTCATAATATAATAGAGACAGTAGATCTAGCTGGTCTGTCATAATATAATAGAGACAGTAGATCTAGCTGTCTGTCATAATATAATAGAGACAGTAGATCTAGCTGGTCTGTCATATTATAATAGAGACAGTAGATCTAGCTGGTCTGTCATTATAATAGAGACAGTAGATCTAGCTGGTCTGTCATAATATAATAGAGACAGTAGATCTAGCTGGTCTGTCATATTATAATAGAGACAGTAGATCTAGCTGGTCTGTCATAATATAATAGAGACAGTAGATCTAGCTGGTCTGTCATAATATAATAGAGACAGTAGATCTAGCTGGTCTGTCATAATTATAATAGAGACAGTAGATCTAGCTGGTCTGTCATAATATAATAGAGACAGTAGATCTAGCTGGTCTGTCATAATATAATAGAGACAGTAGATCTAGCTGGTCTGTCATATTATAATAGAGACAGTAGATCTAGCTGGTCTGTCATATTATAATAGAGACAGTAGATCTAGCTGGTCTGTCATAATATAATAGAGACAGTAGATCTAGCTGGTCTGTCATAATATAATAGAGACAGTAGATCTAGCTGGTCTGTCATATTATAATAGAGACAGTAGATCTAGCTGGTCTGTCATAATATAATAGAGACAGTAGATCTAGCTGGTCTGTCATGTTATAATAGAGACAGTAGATCTAGCTGGTCTGTCATATTATAATAGAGACAGTAGATCTAGCTGGTCTGTCATAATATAATAGAGACAGTAGATCTAGCTGGTCTGTCATAATATAATAGAGACAGTAGATCTAGCTGGTCTGTCATATATAATAGAGACAGTAGATCTAGCTGGTCTGTCATATTATAATAGAGACAGTAGATCTAGCTGGTCTGTCATAATATAATAGAGACAGTAGATCTAGCTGGTCTGTCATATATAATAGAGACAGTAGATCTAGCTGGTCTGTCATATTATAATAGAGACAGTAGATCTAGCTGGTCTGTCATAATATAATAGAGACAGTAGATCTAGCTGGTCTGTCATAATATAATAGAGACAGTAGATCTAGCTGGTCTGTCATATTATAATAGAGACAGTAGATCTAGCTGGTCTGTCATATTATAATAGAGACAGTAGATCTAGCTGGTCTGTCATAATAATAGAGACAGTAGATCTAGCTGGTCTGTCATAATATAATAGAGACAGTAGATCTAGCTGGTCTGTCATGTTATAATAGAGACAGTAGATCTAGCTGGTCTGTCATAATATAATAGAGACAGTAGATCTAGCTGGTCTGTCATATTATAATAGAGACAGTAGATCTAGCTGGTCTGTCATATATAATAGAGACAGTAGATCTAGCTGGTCTGTCATAATATAATAGAGACAGTAGATCTAGCTGTCTGTCATAATATAATAGAGACAGTAGATCTAGCTGGTCTGTCATAATATAATAGAGACAGTAGATCTAGCTGGTCTGTCATAATATAATAGAGACAGTAGATCTAGCTGGTCTGTCATAATAATAGAGACAGTAGATCTAGCTGGTCTGTCATAATATAATAGAGACAGTAGATCTAGCTGGTCTGTCATTATAATAGAGACAGTAGATCTAGCTGGTCTGTCATAATATAATAGAGACAGTAGATCTAGCTGGTCTGTCATAATATAATAGAGACAGTAGATCTAGCTGGTCTGTCATAATAAATAGAGACAGTAGATCTAGCTGGTCTGTCATGTAATAATAGAGACAGTAGATCTAGTGGTCTGTCATAATATAATAGAGACAGTAGATCTAGCTGGTCTGTCATAATATAATAGAGACAGTAGATCTAGCTGGTCTGTCATAATATAATAGAGACAGTAGATCTAGCTGGTCTGTCATATTAATAGAGACAGTAGATCTAGCTGGTCTGTCATAATATAATAGAGACAGTAGATCTAGCTGGTCTGTCATAATATAATAGAGACAGTAGATCTAGCTGGTCTGTCATAATTATATAGAGAGACAGTAGATCTAGCTGGTCTGTCATATAATACAAAAAGAGACAGTTGTCTAGCTGGTCTGTCATAATATAATAGACAGTAGATCTAGCTGGTCTGTCATAATAATAGAGACAGTAGATCTAGCTGGTCTGTCATAATATAATAGAGACAGTAGATCTAGCTGGTCTGTCATAATATAATAGAGACAGTAGATCTAGCTGGTCTGTCATAATATAATAGAGACAGTAGATCTAGCTGGTCTGTCATAATATAATAGTCACAGAGAGACAGTGATCTAGCTGGTCTGTCATAATATAATAGAGACAGTAGATCTAGCTGGTCTGTCATAATATAATAGAGACAGTAGATCTAGCTGGTCTGTCATGTAATAATAGAGACAGTAGATCTAGCTGGTCTGTCATAATATAATAGAGACAGTAGATCTAGCTGGTCTGTCATAATATAATAGAGACAGTAGATCTAGCTGGTCTGTCATCTTTCTTTCTAAATTATCTGCCGAAATTGTTGCCACCCCTATTACTAGCCTGTTCAACCTCTCTTTCGTGTCGTCTGAGATTCCCAAAGATTGGAAAGCAGCTGCGGTCATCCCCCTCTTCAAAGGGGGACACTCTTGACCCAAACTGCTACAGACCTATATCTATCCTACCGTGCCTTTCTAAGGTCTTCGAAAGCCAAGTCAACAAACAGATTACCGACCATTTCGAATCTCACCATACCTTCTCTGCTATGCAATCTGGTTTCAGAGCTGGTCATGGGTGCACCTCAGCCACGCTCAAGGTCCTAAACGATATCTTAACCGCCATCGATAAGAAACATTACTGCAGCCGTATTCATTGATCTGGCCAAGGCTTTCGACTCTGTCAATCACCATATCCTCATCGGCAGACTCGACAGCCTTGGTTTCTCAAATGATTGCCTCGCCTGGTTCACCAACTACTTCTCTGATAGAGTTCAGTGTGTCAAATCGGAGGGTCTGCTGTCCGGACCTCTGGCAGTCTCTATGGGGTGCCACAGGGTTCAATTCTTGGACCGACTCTCTTCTCTGTATACATCAATGAGGTCGCTCTTGCTGCTGGTGAGTCCCTGATCCACCTCTACGCAGACGACACCATTCTGTATACTTCCGGCCCTTCTTTGGACACTGTGTTAACAACCCTCCAGGCAAGCTTCAATGCCATACAACTCTCCTTCCGTGGCCTCCAATTGCTCTTAAATACAAGTAAAACTAAATGCATGCTCTTCAACCGATCGCTACCTGCACCTACCCGCCTGTCCAACATCACTACTCTGGACGGCTCTGACTTAGAATACGTGGACAACTACAAATACTTAGGTGTCTGGTTAGACTGTAAACTCTCCTTCCAGACCCATATCAAACATCTCCAATCCAAAGTTAAATCTAGAATTGGCTTCCTATTTCGCAACAAAGCATCCTTCACTCATGCTGCCAAATACCCTTGTAAAACTGACCATCCTACCAATCCTCGACTTTGGCGATGTCATTTACAAAATAGCCTCCAATACCCTACTCAACAAATTGGATGCAGTCTATCACAGTGCAATCCGTTTTATCACCAAAGCCCCATATACTACCCACCATTGCGACCTGTACGCTCTCGTTGGCTGGCCCTCGCTTCATACTCGTCGCCAAACCCACTGGCTCCATGTCATCTACAAGACCCTGCTAGGTAAAGTCCCCCCTTATCTCAGCTCGCTGGTCACCATAGCATCTCCCACCTGTAGCACACGCTCCAGCAGGTATATCTCTCTAGTCACCCCCAAAACAATTCTTTCTTTGGCCGCCTCTCCTTCCAGTTCTCTGCTGCCAATGACTGGAACGAACTACAAAAATCTCTGAAACTGGAAACACTTATCTCCCTCACTAGCTTTAAGCACCAACTGTCAGAGCAGCTCACAGATTACTGCACCTGTACATAGCCACCTATAATTTAGCCCAAACAACTACCTCTTTCCCAACTGTATTTAATTTTTATTTATTTATTTATTTTGCTCCTTATTTTTTATTTCTACTTTGCACATTCTTCCATTGCAAAACTACCATTCCAGTATTTTACTTGCTATATTGTATTTACTTTGCCATCATGGCCTTTTTTGCCTTTACCTCCCTTCTCACCTCATTTGCTCACATTGTATATAGACTTGTTTATACTGCATTATTGACTGTATGTTTGTTTTTACTCCATGTGTAACTCTGTGTCGTTTTATCTGTCGAACTGCTTTGCTTTATCTTGGCCAGGTCGCAATTGTAAATGAGAACTTGTTCTCAACTTGCCTACCTGGTTAAATAAAGGTAAATAAATAAATAAATAAAATTCATAATTAGAGACAGTAGATCTAGCTGGTCTGTCATAATATAATAGAGACAGTAGATCTAGCTGGTCTGTCATAATATAATAGAGACAGTAGATCTAGCTGGTCTGTCATTTATAATAGAGACAGTAGATCTAGCTGGTCTGTCATAATATAATAGAGACAGTAGATCTAGCTGGTCTGTCATAATATAATAGAGACAGTAGATCTAGCTGGTCTGTCATAATATAATAGAGACAGTAGATCTAGCTGGTCTGTCATAATATAATAGAGACAGTAGATCTAGCTGGTCTGTCATAATATAATAGAGACAGTAGATCTAGCTGGTCTGTCATAATATAATAGAGACAGTAGATCTAGCTGGTCTGTCATAATATAATAGAGACAGTAGATCTAGCTGGTCTGTCCAATATAATAGAGACAGTAGATCTAGCTGGTCTGTCATAATATAATAGAGACAGTAGATCTAGCTGGTCTGTCATAATATAATAGAGACAGTAGATCTAGCTGGTCTGTCATAATATAATAGAGACAGTAGATCTAGCTGGTCTGTCATAATATAATAGAGACAGAGACAGTAGATCTAGCTGGTCTGTCATAATATAATAGAGACAGTAGATCTAGCTGGTCTGTCATAATATAATAGAGACAGTAGATCTAGCTGGTCTGTCATAATATAATAGAGACAGTAGATCTAGCTGGTCTGTCATAATATAATATAGAGAGACAGTAGATCTAGCTGGTCTGTCATAATATAATAGAGACAGTAGATCTAGCTGGTCTGTCATAATATAATAGAGACAGTAGATCTAGCTGGTCTGTCATAATATAATAGAGACAGTAGATCTAGCTGGTCTGTCATAATATAATAGAGACAGTAGATCTAGCTGGTCTGTCATAATATAATAGAGACAGTAGATCTAGCTGGTCTGTCATAATATAATAGAGACAGTAGATCTAGCTGGTCTGTCATAATATAATAGAGACAGTAGATCTAGCTGGTCTGTCATAATATAATAGAGACAGTAGATCTAGCTGGTCTGTCATAATATAATAGAGACAGTAGATCTAGCTGGTCTGTCATAATATAATAGAGACAGTAGATCTAGCTGGTCTGTCATAATATAATAGAGACAGTAGATCTAGCTGGTCTGTCATAATATAATAGAGACAGTAGATCTAGCTGGTCTGTCATATATAATAGAGACAGTAGATCTAGCTGGTCTGTCATAATATAATAGAGACAGTAGATCTAGCTGGTCTGTCATAATATAATAGAGACAGTAGATCTAGCTGGTCTGTCATAATATAATAGAGACAGTAGATCTAGCTGGTCTGTCATAATATAATAGAGACAGTAGATCTAGCTGGTCTGTCATATATAATAGAGACAGTAGATCTAGCTGGTCTGTCATAATATAATAGAGACAGTAGATCTAGCTGGTCTGTCATATTATAATAGAGACAGTAGATCTAGCTGGTCTGTCATAATATAATAGAGACAGTAGATCTAGCTGGTCTGTCATAATATAATAGAGACAGTAGATCTAGCTGGTCTGTCATAATATAATAGAGACAGTAGATCTAGCTGGTCTGTCATAATATAATAGAGACAGTAGATCTAGCTGGTCTGTCATAATATAATAGAGACAGTAGATCTAGCTGGTCTGTCATAATATAATAGAGACAGTAGATCTAGCTGGTCTGTCATAATATAATAGAGACAGTAGATCTAGCTGGTCTGTCATAATTAATAGAGACAGTAGATCTAGCTGGTCTGTCATAATATAATAGAGACAGTAGATCTAGCTGGTCTGTCATAATATAATAGAGACAGTAGATCTAGCTGGTCTGTCATAATATAATAGAGACAGTAGATCTAGCTGGTCTGTCATAATATAATAGAGAGACAGTAGATCTAGCTGGTCTGTCATAATATAATAGAGACAGTAGATCTAGCTGGTCTGTCATAATATAATAGAGACAGTAGATCTAGCTGGTCTGTCATAATATAATAGAGACAGTAGATCTAGCTGGTCTGTCATAATATAATATAGAGACAGTAGATCTAGCTGGTCTGTCATAATATAATAGAGACAGTAGATCTAGCTGGTCTGTCATAATATAATAGAGACAGTAGATCTAGCTGGTCTGTCATAATATAATAGAGACAGTAGATCTAGCTGGTCTGTCATAATATAATAGAGACAGTAGATCTAGCTGGTCTGTCATAATATAATAGAGACAGTAGATCTAGCTGGTCTGTCATAATATAATAGAGACAGTAGATCTAGCTGGTCTGTCATATTATAATAGAGACAGTAGATCTAGCTGGTCTGTCATAATATAATAGAGACAGTAGATCTAGCTGGTCTGTCATAATATAATAGAGACAGTAGATCTAGCTGGTCTGTCATAATATAATAGAGACAGTAGATCTAGCTGGTCTGTCATAATATAGAGACAGTAGATCTAGCTGGTCTGTCATAATATAATAGAGACAGTAGATCTAGCTGGTCTGTCATAATATAATAGAGACAGTAGATCTAGCTGGTCTGTCATAATATAATAGAGACAGTAGATCTAGCTGGTCTGTCATATATAATAGAGACAGTAGATCTAGCTGGTCTGTCATAATATAATAGAGACAGTAGATCTAGCTGGTCTGTCATAATATAATAGAGACAGTAGATCTAGCTGGTCTGTCAATATAATAGAGACAGTAGATCTAGCTGGTCTGTCATAATATAATAGAGACAGTAGATCTAGCTGGTCTGTCATAATATAATAGAGACAGTAGATCTAGCTGGTCTGTCATATATAATAGAGACAGTAGATCTAGCTGGTCTGTCAATTATATAGAGACAGTAGATCTAGCTGGTCTGATAATATAATAGAGACAGTAGATCTAGCTGGTCTGTCATATTATAATAGAGACAGTAGATCTAGCTGGTCTGTCATAATATAATAGAGACAGTAGATCTAGCTGGTCTGTCATAATTTAATAGAGACAGTAGATCTAGCTGGTCTGTCATAATATAATAGAGACAGTAGATCTAGCTGGTCTGTCATAATATAATAGAGACAGTAGATCTAGCTGGTCTGTCATAATATAATAGAGACAGTAGATCTAGCTGGTCTGTCAATTATAGAGACAGTAGATCTAGCTGGTCTGTCATAATATAATAGAGACAGTAGATCTAGCTGGTCTGTCATAATATAATAGAGACAGTAGATCTAGCTGGTCTGTCATAATATATAGAGACAGTAGATCTAGCTGGTCTGTCATAATATAATAGAGACAGTAGATCTAGCTGTCTGTCATATTATAATAGAGACAGTAGATCTAGCTGGTCTGTCATAATATAATAGAGACAGTAGATCTAGCTGGTCTGTCATAATATAATAGAGACAGTAGATCTAGCTGGTCTGTCATAATATATATAAGAGAGACAGTAGATCTAGCTGGTCTGTCATAATATAATAGAAGACAGTAGATCTAGCTGGTCTCATAATATAATAGAGACAGTAGATCTAGCTGGTCTGTCATAATATAATAGAGACAGTAGATCTAGCTGGTCTGTCATATTATAATAGAGACAGTAGATCTAGCTGGTCTGTCATAATATAATAGAGACAGTAGATCTAGCTGGTCTGTCATAATATAATAGAGACAGTAGATCTAGCTGGTCTGTCATAATATAATAGAGACAGTAGATCTAGCTGGTCTGTCATAATATAATAGAGACAGTAGATCTAGCTGGTCTGTCATATATAATAGAGACAGTAGATCTAGCTGGTCTGTCATAATATAATAGAGACAGTAGATCTAGCTGGTCTGTCATAATATAATAGAGACAGTAGATCTAGCTGGTCTGTCATAATATAATAGAGACAGTAGATCTAGCTGGTCTGTCATAATATAATAGAGACAGTAGATCTAGCTGGTCTGTCATAATATAATAGAGACAGTAGATCTAGCTGGTCTGTCATAATATAATAGAGACAGTAGATCTAGCTGGTCTGTCATATATAATAGAGACAGTAGATCTAGCTGGTCTGTCATAATATAATAGAGACAGTAGATCTAGCTGGTCTGTCATATTATAATAGAGACAGTAGATCTAGCTGGTCTGTCATAATATAATAGAGACAGTAGATCTAGCTGGTCTGTCATAAATAATAGAGACAGTAGATCTAGCTGGTCTGTCATAATATAATAGAGACAGTAGATCTAGCTGGTCTGTCATAATATAATAGAGACAGTAGATCTAGCTGGTCTGTCATAATATAATAGAGACAGTAGATCTAGCTGGTCTGTCATATATAATAGAGACAGTAGATCTAGCTGGTCTGTCATAATATAATAGAGACAGTAGATCTAGCTGGTCTGTCATAATATAATAGAGACAGTAGATCTAGCTGGTCTGTCATAATATAATAGAGACAGTAGATCTAGCTGGTCTGTCATAATATAATAGAGACAGTAGATCTAGCTGGTCTGTCATATTATAATAGAGACAGTAGATCTAGCTGGTCTGTCATAATATAATAGAGACAGTAGATCTAGCTGGTCTGTCATATTAAATAGAGACAGTAGATCTAGCTGTCTGTCATAATATAATAGAGACAGTAGATCTAGCTGGTCTGTCATAATATAATAGACAGTAGATCTAGCTGGTCTGTCATATATAATAGAGACAGTAGATCTAGCTGGTCTGTCATAATATAATAGAGACAGTAGATCTAGCTGGTCTGTCATAATATAATAGAGACAGTAGATCTAGCTGGTCTGTCATAATATAATAGAGACAGTAGATCTAGCTGGTCATAATATAATAGAGACAGTAGATCTAGCTGGTCTGTCATAATATAATAGAGACAGTAGATCTAGCTGGTCTGTCATAATATAATAGAGACAGTAGATCTAGCTGGTCTGTCATATATAATAGAGACAGTAGATCTAGCTGGTCTGTCATAATATAGAGACAGTAGATCTAGCTGGTCTGTCATAATATAATAGAGACAGTAGATCTAGCTGGTCTGTCATAATATAATAGAGACAGTAGATCTAGCTGGTCTGTCATATATAATAGAGACAGTAGATCTAGCTGGTCTGTCATTATATAAATAGAGACAGTAGATCTAGCTGGTCTGTCATTTATAATAGAGACAGTAGATCTAGCTGGTCTGTCATAATATAATAGAGACAGTAGATCTAGCTGGTCTGTCATATTATATAGAGACAGTAGATCTAGCTGGTCTGTCATAATATAATAGAGACAGTAGATCTAGCTGGTCTGTCATAATATAATAGAGACAGTAGATCTAGCTGGTCTGTCATAATATAATAGAGACAGTAGATCTAGCTGGTCTGTCATAATATAATAGAGACAGTAGATCTAGCTGGTCTGTCATAATATAATAGAGACAGTAGATCTAGCTGGTCTGTCATAATATAATAGAGACAGTAGATCTAGCTGGTCTGTCATAATATAATAGAGACAGTAGATCTAGCTGGTCTGTCATATATAATAGAGACAGTAGATCTAGCTGGTCTGTCATATTATAATAGAGACAGTAGATCTAGCTGGTCTGTCATAATATATAATAGAGACAGTAGATCTAGCTGGTCTGTCATAATATAATAGAGACAGTAGATCTAGCTGGTCTGTCATAATATAATAGAGACAGTAGATCTAGCTGGTCTGTCATAATATAATATGACAGACCAGCTAGATCTACTGTCTCTATTATAATATGACAACCAGCTAGATCTACTGTCTCTATTATAATATGACAGACCAGCTAGATCTACTGTCTCTATTATATATGACAGACCAGCTAGATCTACTGTCTCTATTATAATATGACAGACCAGCTAGATCTACTGTCTCTATAATTATGACAGACCAGCTAGATCTACTGTCTCTATTATATTATGACAGACCAGCTAGATCTACTGTCTCTATTATAATATGACAGACCAGCTAGATCTACTGTCTCTATTATATTATGACAGACCAGCTAGATCTACTGTCTCTATTATAATATGACAGACCAGCTAGATCTACTGTCTCTATTATATTATGACAGACCAGCTAGATCTACTGTCTCTATTATAATATGACAGACCAGCTAGATCTACTGTCTCTATTATATTATGACAGACCAGCTAGATCTACTGTCTCTATTATAATATGACAGACCAGCTAGATCTACTGTCTCTATTATATTATGACAGACCAGCTAGATCTACTGTCTCTATTATATTATGACAGACCAGCTAGATCTACTGTCTCTATTATATTATGACAGACCAGCTAGATCTACTGTCTCTATTATAATATGACAGACCAGCTAGATCTACTGTCTCTATTATTATGACAGACCAGCTAGATCTACTGTCTCTATTATATTATGACAGACCAGCTAGATCTACTGTCTCTATTATATTATGACAGACCAGCTAGATCTACTGTCTCTATTATATTATGACAGACCAGCTAGATCTACTGTCTCTATTATATTATGACAGACCAGCTAGATCTACTGTCTCTATATATTATGACAGACCAGCTAGATCTACTGTCTCTATTATATTATGACAGACCAGCTAGATCTACTGTCTCTATTATATTATGACAGACCAGCTAGATCTACTGTCTCTATTATATTATGACAGACCAGCTAGATCTACTCTCTATTAATTATGACAGACCAGCTAGATCTACTGTCTCTATTATATTATGACAGACCAGCTAGATCTACTGTCTCTATTATAATATGACAGACCAGCTAGATCTACTGTCTCTATTATATTATGACAGACCAGCTAGATCTACTGTCTCTATTATAATATGACAGACCAGCTAGATCTACTGTCTCTATTATATTATGACAGACCAGCTAGATCTACTGTCTCTATTATAATATGACAGACCAGCTAGATCTACTGTCTCTATTATATTATGACAGACCAGCTAGATCTACTGTCTCTATTATATTGACAGACCAGCTAGATCTACTGTCTCTATTATAATATGACAGACCAGCTAGATCTACTGTCTCTATTATTATGACAGACCAGCTAGATCTACTGTCTCTATTATATTATGACAGACCAGCTAGATCTACTGTCTCTATTATATTATGACAGACCAGCTAGATCTACTGTCTCTATTATATTATGACAGACCAGCTAGATCTACTGTCTCTATTATAACATGACAGACCAGATCTACTGTCTCTTATAATATGACAAAAAGATCTACTGTCTCTATTATATTATGACAGACCAGCTAGATCTACTGTCTCTATTATATTATGACAGACCAGCTAGATCTACTGTCTCTATTATATTATGACAGACCAGCTAGATCTACTGTCTCTATTATAATATGACAGACCAGCTAGATCTACTGTCTCTATTATATTATGACAGACCAGCTAGATCTACTGTCTCTATTATATTATGACAGACCAGCTAGATCTACTGTCTCTATTATATTATGACAGACCAGCTAGATCTACTGTCTCTATTATATTATGACAGACCAGCTAGATCTACTGTCTCTATTATATTATGACAGACCAGCTAGATCTACTGTCTCTATTATATTATGACAGACCAGCTAGATCTACTGTCTCTATTATATTATGACAGACCAGCTAGATCTACTGTCTCTATTATATTATGACAGACCAGCTAGATCTACTGTCTCTATTATATTATGACAGACCAGCTAGATCTACTGTCTCTATTATATTATGACAGACCAGCTAGATCTACTGTCTCTATTATAATATGACAGACCAGCTAGATCTACTGTCTCTATTATATTATGACAGACCAGCTAGATCTACTGTCTCTATTATATTATGACAGACCAGCTAGATCTACTGTCTCTATTATATTATGACAGACCAGCTAGATCTACTGTCTCTCTATTATATTATGACAGACCAGCTAGATCTACTGTCTCTATTATATTATGACAGACCAGCTAGATCTACTCTCTATTATATATGACAGACCAGCTAGATCTACTGTCTCTATTATATTATGACAGACCAGCTAGACTACTGTCTCTGTCTCTATTATATTATGACAGACCAGCTAGATCTACTGTCTCTATTATATTATGACAGACCAGCTAGATCTACTGTCTCTATTATATTATGACAGACCAGCTAGATCTACTGTCTCTATTATATTATGACAGACCAGCTAGATCTACTGTCTCTATTAATATGACAGACCAGCTAGATCTACTGTCTCTATTATATTATGACAGACCAGCTAGATCTACTGTCTCTATTATATTATGACAGACCAGCTAGATCTACTGTCTCTATTATATTATGACAGACCAGCTAGATCTACTGTCTCTATTATATTATGACAGACCAGCTAGATCTACTGTCTCTATTATATTATGACAGACCAGCTAGATCTACTGTCTCTATTATATTATGACAGACCAGCTAGATCTACTGTCTCTATTATATTATGACAGACCAGCTAGATCTACTGTCTCTATTATATTATGACAGACCAGCTAGATCTACTGTCTCTATTATATTATGACAGACCAGCTAGATCTACTGTCTCTATTATATTATGACAGACCAGCTAGATCTACTGTCTCTATTATATTATGACAGACCAGCTAGATCTACTGTCTCTATTATATATGACAGACCAGCTAGATCTACTGTCTCTATATATTATGACAGACCAGCTAGATCTACTGTCTCTATTATATTATGACAGACCAGCTAGATCTACTGTCTCTATTATATTATGACAGACCAGCTAGATCTACTGTCTCTATTATATTATGACAGACCAGCTAGATCTACTGTCTCTATTATATTATGACAGACCAGCTAGATCTACTGTCTCTATTATAATATGACAGACCAGCTAGATCTACTGTTCTATTATATTATGACAGACCAGCTAGATCTACTGTCTCTATATATTATGACAGACCAGCTAGATCTACTGTCTCTATTATATTATGACAGACCAGCTAGATCTACTGTCTCTATTATATTATGACAGACCAGCTAGATCTACTGTCTCTATTATATTATGACAGACCAGCTAGATCTACTGTCTCTATTATATTATGACAGACCAGCTAGATCTACTGTCTCTATTAATTATGACAGACCAGCTAGATCTACTGTCTCTATTAATTATGACAGACCAGCTAGATCTACTGTCTCTATTATAATATGACAGACCAGCTAGATCTACTGTCTCTATTATATTATGACAGACCAGCTAGATCTACTGTCTCTATTATATTATGACAGACCAGCTAGATACTGTCTCTCTCTATTATATTATGACAGACCAGCTAGATCTACTGTCTCTATTATATTATGACAGACCAGCTAGATCTACTGTCTCTATTATATATGACAGACCAGCTAGATCTACTGTCTCTATTATATTATGACCTGTCTCTTATACACATCTCTACTGTCTCTATTATATTATGACAGACCAGCTAGATCTACTGTCTCTATTATATTATGACAGACCAGCTAGATCTACTGTCTCTATTATATTATGACAGACCAGCTAGATCTACTGTCTCTATTATATTATGACAGACCAGCTAGATCTACTGTCTCTATATATATGACAGACCAGCTAGATCTACTGTCTCTATTATATTATGACAGACCAGCTAGATCTACTGTCTCTATTATATTATGACAGACCAGCTAGATCTACTGTCTCTATTATATTATGACAGACCAGCTAGATCTACTGTCTCTATTATATTATGACAGACCAGCTAGATCTACTGTCTCTATTATAATATGACAGACCAGCTAGATCTACTGTCTCTATTATATTATGACAGACCAGCTAGATCTACTGTCTCTATTATATATGACAGACCAGCTAGATCTACTGTCTCTATATATATATGACAGACCAGCTAGATCTACTGTCTCTATTATATTATGACAGACCAGCTAGATCTACTGTCTCTATTATATTATGACAGACCAGCTAGATCTACTGTCTCTATTATATTATGACAGACCAGCTAGATCTACTGTCTCTATTATAATATGACAGACCAGCTAGATCTACTGTCTCTATTATATTATGACAGACCAGCTAGATCTACTGTCTCTATATATTATGACAGACCAGCTAGATCTACTGTCTCTATTATAATATGACAGACCAGCTAGATCTACTGTCTCTATTATAATTATGACAGACCAGCTAGATCTACTGTCTCTATTATATTATGACAGACCAGCTAGATCTACTGTCTCTATTATAATATGACAGACCAGCTAGATCTACTGTCTCTATTATATTATGACAGACCAGCTAGATCTACTGTCTCTATTATATTATGACAGACCAGCTAGATCTACTGTCTCTATTATATTATGACAGACCAGCTAGATCTACTGTCTCTATTATATTATGACAGACCAGCTAGATCTACTGTCTCTATTATATTATGACAGACCAGCTAGATCTACTGTCTCTATTATATTATGACAGACCAGCTAGATCTACTGTCTCTATTATATTATGACAGACCAGCTAGATCTACTGTCTCTATTATATTATGACAGACCAGCTAGATCTACTGTCTCTATTATATTATGACAAAGGATCTACTGTCTATATATAATGACCCCAACTGTCTCTTCTGCTATTTATTATGACAGACCAGCTAGATCTACTGTCTCTATTATATTATGACAGACCAGCTAGATCTACTGTCTCTATTATATTATGACAGACCAGCTAGATCTACTGTCTCTATTATATTATGACAGACCAGCTAGATCTACTGTCTCTCTATTATATTATGACACCAGCTAGATCTACTGTCTCTATTATATTATGACAGACCAGCTAGATCTACTGTCTCTATTATATTATGACAGACCAGCTAGATCTACTGTCTCTATTATATTATGACAGACCAGCTAGATCTACTGTCTCTATAATATGACAGACCAGCTAGATCTACTGTCTCTATTATATTATGACAGACCAGCTAGATCTACTGTCTCTATTATATTATGACAGACCAGCTAGATCTACTGTCTCTATTATATTATGACAGACCAGCTAGATCTACTGTCTCTATTATATTATGACAGACCAGCTAGATCTACTGTCTCTATTATAATATGACAGACCAGCTAGATCTACTGTCTCTATTATATTATGACAGACCAGCTAGATCTACTGTCTCTATTATATTATGACAGACCAGCTAGATCTACTGTCTCTATTATATTATGACAGACCAGCTAGATCTACTGTCTCTATTATATATGACAGACCAGCTAGATCTACTGTCTCTATTATATTATGACAGACCAGCTAGATCTACTGTCTCTATTATAAACATTTATTTGTTATATTTTATTTTACTTTATTTAACCAGGTAGGCAAGTTGAGAACAAGTTCTCATTTACAATTGCGACCTGGCCAAGATAAAGCAAAGCAGTTCGACAGATAAAACGACACAGAGTTACACATGGAGTAAAAACAAACATACAGTCAATAATGCAGTATAAACAAGTCTATATACAATGTGAGCAAATGAGGTGAGAAGGAGGTAAAGGCAAAAAAGGCCATGATGGCAAAGTAAATACAATATAGCAAGTAAAATACTGGAATGGTAGTTTTGCAATGGAAGAATGTGCAAAGTAGAAATAAAAAATAATGGGGTGCAAAGGAGCAAAATAAATAAATAAATTAAAATTAAATACAGTTGGGAAAGAGGTAGTTGTTTGGGCTAAATTATAGGTGGGCTATGTACAGGTGCAGTAATCTGTGAGCTGCTCTGACAGTTGGTGCTTAAAGCTAGTGAGGGAGATAAGTGTTTCCAGTTTCAGAGATTTTTGTAGTTCGTTCCAGTCATTGGCAGCAGAGAACTGGAAGGAGAGGCGGCCAAAGAAAGAATTGGTCTTGGGGGTGACTAGAGAGATATACCTGCTGGAGCGTGTGCTACAGGTGGGAGATGCTATGGTGACCAGCGAGCTGAGATAAGGGGGGACTTTACCTAGCAGGGTCTTGTAGATGACATGGAGCCAGTGGGTTTGGCGACGAGTATGAAGCGAGGGCCAGCCAACGAGAGCGTACAGGTCGCAATGGTGGGTAGTATATGGGGCTTTGGTGATAAAACGGATTGCACTGTGATAGACTGCATCCAATTTGTTGAGTAGGGTATGGAGGCTATTTTGTAAATGACATCGCCAAAGTCGAGGATTGGTAGGATGGTCAGTTTTACAAGGGTATGTTTGGCAGCATGAGTGAAGGATGCTTTGTTGCGAAATAGGAAGCCAATTCTAGATTTAACTTTGGATTGGAGATGTTTGATATGGGTCTGGAAGGAGAGTTTACAGTCTAACCAGACACCTAAGTATTTGTAGTTGTCCACGTATTCTAAGTCAGAGCCGTCCAGAGTAGTGATGTTGGACAGGCGGGTAGGTGCAGGTAGCGATCGGTTGAAGAGCATGCATTTAGTTTTACTTGTATTTAAGAGCAATTGGAGGCCACGGAAGGAGAGTTGTATGGCATTGAAGCTTGCCTGGAGGGTTGTTAACACAGTGTCCAAAGAAGGGCCGGAAGTATACAGAATGGTGTCGTCTGCGTAGAGGTGGATCAGGGACTCACCAGCAGCAAGAGCGACCTCATTGATGTATACAGAGAAGAGAGTCGGTCCAAGAATTGGAAACACCTGCTGGGCACCCCCCATAGAGACTGCCAGAGGTCCGGACAGCAGACCCTCCGATTTGACACACTGAAACTCTATCAGAGAAGTAGTTGGTGAACCAGAGCGAGGCAATCATTTGAGAAACCAGGCTGTCGAGTCTGCCGATGAGGATATGGTGATTGACAGAGTCGAAAGCCTTGGCCAGATCAATGAATACGGCTGCACAGTAATGTTTCTTAGCGATGGCGGTTTAAGATAATCGTTTAGGGACCTTGAGCGTGGCTGAGGTGCACCCATGACCAGCTCTGAACCGGATTGCAAATGCAGAGAAGGTATGGTGAGATTCGAGAAATGGTCGTTAATTCTGTTGGTGAGCATTGGCTTCGAAGCACCTTAGAAAGGCAACTGGTAAGGATAGATTATAGGTCTGTAGCAGTTTGGGTCAAGAGTGGCCCCCCCTTTGAAAGGGGATGACCGCAGCTGCTTTCCAATCTTTGGGAATCTCAGACGACACAAAGAGAGGTTGAACAGGCTATTAATAGGGGTGGCAACAATTTCAGCAGATTACTTTTAGAAATATTATGACAGACCAGCTAGATCTACTGTCTCTATTATATTATGACAGACCAGCTAGATCTACTGTCTCTATTATAATTATGACAGACCAGCTAGATCTACTGTCTCTATTATTATTGACAGACCAGCTAGATCTACTGTCTCTATTATATTATGACAGACCAGCTAGATCTACTGTCTCTATTATATTATGACAGACCAGCTAGATCTACTGTCTCTACTATTATATTATGACAGACCAGCTAGATCTACTGTCTCTATTATATTATGACAGACCAGCTAGATCTACTGTCTCTATTATATTATGACAGACCAGCTAGATCTACTGTCTCTATTATATTATGACAGACCAGCTAGATCTACTGTCTCTATTATATTATGACAGACCAGCTAGATCTACTGTCTCTATTATATTATGACAGACCAGCTAGATCTACTGTCTCTATTATATTATGACAGACCAGCTAGATCTACTGTCTCTATTATATTATGACAGACCAGCTAGATCTACTGTCTCTATTATATTATGACAGACCAGCTAGATCTACTGTCTCTATTATATTATGACAGACCAGCTAGATCTACTGTCTCTATTATATATGACAGACCAGCTAGATCTACTGTCTCTATTATATTATGACAGACCAGGTAGATCTACTGTCTCTATTATATTTATACAGACCAGCTAGATCTACTGTCTCTATTATATTATGACAGACCAGCTAGATCTACTGTCTCTATTATTATATGACAGACCAGCTAGATCTACTGTCTCTATTATATTATGACAGACCAGCTAGATCTACTGTCTCTATTATATTATGACAGACCAGCTAGATCTACTGTCTCTATTATATTATGACAGACCAGCTAGATCTACTGTCTCTATTATATTATGACAGACCAGCTAGATCTACTGTCTCTATTATATTATGACAGACCAGCTAGATCTACTGTCTCTATTATATATGACAGACCAGCTAGATCTACTGTCTCTATTATATATGACAGACCAGCTAGATCTACTGTCTCTATTATATTATGACAGACCAGCTAGATCTACTGTCTCTATTATATTATGACAGACCAGCTAGATCTACTGTCTCTATTATATTATGACAGACCAGCTAGATCTACTGTCTCTATTATAATATGACAGACCAGCTAGATCTACTGTCTCTATTATATTATGACAGACCAGCTAGATCTACTGTCTCTATTATATTATGACAGACCAGCTAGATCTACTGTCTCTATTATATTATGACAGACCAGCTAGATCTACTGTCTCTATTATATTATGACAGACCAGCTAGATCTACTGTCTCTATTATATTATGACAGACCAGCTGGATCTACTGTCTCTATTATAATTATGACAGACCGGTTAGATCTACTGTCTCTATTATATTATGACAGACCAGCTAGATCTACTGTCTCTATATATTATGACAGACCAGCTAGATCTACTGTCTCTATTATATTATGACAGACCAGCTAGATCTACTGTCTCTTTATAATATGACAGACCAGCTAGATCTACTGTCTCTATTATATTATGACAGACCAGCTAGATCTACTGTCTCTATTATATTATGACAGACCAGCTAGATCTACTGTCTCTATTATATTATGACAGACCAGCTAGATCTACTGTCTCTATTATATTATGACAGACCAGCTAGATCTACTGTCTCTATTATATTATGACAGACCAGCTAGATCTACTGTCTCTATTATATTATGACAGACCAGCTAGATCTACTGTCTCTATTATAATATGACAGACCAGCTAGATCTACTGTCTCTATTATATTATGACAGACCAGCTAGATCTACTGTCTCTATTATATTATGACAGACCAGCTAGATCTACTGTCTCTATTATATTATGACAGACCAGCTAGATCTACTGTCTCTATTATATTATGACAGACCAGCTAGATCTACTGTCTCTATTATATTATGACAGACCAGCTAGATCTACTGTCTCTATTATATTATGACAGACCAGCTAGATCTACTGTCTCTATTATATTATGACAGACCAGCTAGATCTACTGTCTCTATTATATTATGACAGACCAGCTAGATCTACTGTCTCTATTATATTATGACAGACCAGCTAGATCTACTGTCTCTATTATATTATGACAGACCAGCTAGATCTACTGTCTCTATTATATTATGACAGACCAGCTAGATCTACTGTCTCTATTATATTATGACAGACCAGCTAGATCTACTGTCTCTATTATATATGACAGACCAGCTAGATCTACTGTCTCTATTATATTATGACAGACCAGCTAGATCTACTGTCTCTATTATATTATGACAGACCAGCTGGATCTACTGTCTCTATTATAATTATGACAGACCGGTTAGATCTACTGTCTCTATTATATTATGACAGACCAGCTAGATCTACTGTCTCTATTATATTATGACAGACCAGCTAGATCTACTGTCTCTATTATATTATGACAGACCAGCTAGATCTACTGTCTCTATTATATTATGACAGACCAGCTAGATCTACTGTCTCTATTATATTATGACAGACCAGCTAGATCTACTGTCTCTATTATATTATGACAGACCAGCTAGATCTACTGTCTCTATTATATTATGACAGACCAGCTAGATCTACTGTCTCTATTATATTATGACAGACCAGCTAGATCTACTGTCTCTATTATATTATGACAGACCAGCTAGATCTACTGTCTCTATTATATTATGACAGACCAGCTAGATCTACTGTCTCTATTATATTATGACAGACCAGCTAGATCTACTGTCTCTATTATATTATGACAGACCAGCTAGATCTACTGTCTCTATTATATTATGACAGACCAGCTAGATCTACTGTCTCTATTATATTATGACAGACCAGCTAGATCTACTGTCTCTATTATAATATGACAGACCAGCTAGATCTACTGTCTCTATTATATTATGACAGACCAGCTAGATCTACTGTCTCTATTATATTATGACAGACCAGCTAGATCTACTGTCTCTATTATATTATGACAGACCAGCTAGATCTACTGTCTCTATTATATTATGACAGACCAGCTAGATCTACTGTCTCTATTATATTATGACAGACCAGCTAGATCTACTGTCTCTATTATATTATGACAGACCAGCTAGATCTACTGTCTCTATTATATTATGACAGACCAGCTAGATCTACTGTCTCTATTATATATGACAGACCAGCTAGATCTACTGTCTCTATTATATTATGACAGACCAGCTAGATCTACTGTCTCTATTATATTATGACAGACCAGCTAGATCTACTGTCTCTATTATATATGACAGACCAGCTAGATCTACTGTCTCTATTATATTATGACAGACCAGCTAGATCTACTGTCTCTATTATATTATGACAGACCAGCTAGATCTACTGTCTCTATTATATTATGACAGACCAGCTAGATCTACTGTCTCTATTATAATATGACAGACCAGCTAGATCTACTGTCTCTATTATATTATGACAGACCAGCTAGATCTACTGTCTCTATTATATTATGACAGACCAGCTAGATCTACTGTCTCTATTATATTATGACAGACCAGCTAGATCTACTGTCTCTATTATTTATGACAGACCAGCTAGATCTACTGTCTCTATTATATTATGACAGACCAGCTAGATCTACTGTCTCTATTATATTATGACAGACCAGCTAGATCTACTGTCTCTATTATATTATGACAGACCAGCTAGATCTACTGTCTCTATTATATTATGACAGACCAGCTAGATCTACTGTCTCTATTATATTATGACAGACCAGCTAGATCTACTGTCTCTATTATATTATGACAGACCAGCTAGATCTACTGTCTCTATATATTATGACAGACCAGCTAGATCTACTGTCTCTATTATATTATGACAGACCAGCTAGATCTACTGTCTCTATTATATTATGACAGACCAGCTAGATCTACTGTCTCTATATTATGACAGACCAGCTAGATCTACTGTCTCTATTATATTATGACAGACCAGCTAGATCTACTGTCTCTATTATATTATGACAGACCAGCTAGATCTACTGTCTCTATTATATTATGACAGACCAGCTAGATCTACTGTCTCTATTATATTATGACAGACCAGCTAGATCTACTGTCTCTATTATATTATGACAGACCAGCTAGATCTACTGTCTCTATTATATTATGACAGACCAGCTAGATCTACTGTCTCTATTATATTATGACAGACCAGCTAGATCTACTGTCTCTATTATATTATGACAGACCAGCTAGATCTACTGTCTCTATTATATTATGACAGACCAGCTAGATCTACTGTCTCTATTATAATATGACAGACCAGCTAGATCTACTGTCTCTATTATATTATGACAGACCAGCTAGATCTACTGTCTCTATTATATTATGACAGACCAGCTAGATCTACTGTCTCTATTATATTATGACAGACCAGCTAGATCTACTGTCTCTATTATATTATGACAGACCAGCTAGATCTACTGTCTCTATTATATTATGACAGACCAGCTAGATCTACTGTCTCTATTATATTATGACAGACCAGCTAGATCTACTGTCTCTATTATATTATGACAGACCAGCTAGATCTACTGTCTCTATTATATTATGACAGACCAGCTAGATCTACTGTCTCTATTATATTATGACAGACCAGCTAGATCTACTGTCTCTATTATATTATGACAGACCAGCTAGATCTACTGTCTCTATTATATTATGACAGACCAGCTAGATCTACTGTCTCTATTATATTATGACAGACCAGCTAGATCTACTGTCTCTATTATATTATGACAGACCAGCTAGATCTACTGTCTCTATTATATTATGACAGACCAGCTAGATCTACTGTCTCTATTATATTATGACAGACCAGCTAGATCTACTGTCTCTATTATATTATGACAGACCAGCTAGATCTACTGTCTCTATTATATTATGACAGACCAGCTAGATCTACTGTCTCTATTATATTATGACAGACCAGCTAGATCTACTGTCTCTATTATATTATGACAGACCAGCTAGATCTACTGTCTCTATTATATTATGACAGACCAGCTAGATCTACTGTCTCTATTATATTATGACAGACCAGCTAGATCTACTGTCTCTATTATATTATGACAGACCAGCTAGATCTACTGTCTCTATTATATTATGACAGACCAGCTAGATCTACTGTCTCTATTATATTATGACAGACCAGCTAGATCTACTGTCTCTATTATAATGACAGACCAGCTAGATCTACTGTCTCTATTATATTATGACAGACCAGCTAGATCTACTGTCTCTATTATATTATGACAGACCAGCTAGATCTACTGTCTATATATATTATGACAGACCAGCTAGATCTACTGTCTCTATTATATATGACAGACCAGCTAGATCTACTGTCTCTATTATATTATGACAGACCAGCTAGATCTACTGTCTCTATTATATTATGACAGACCAGCTAGATCTACTGTCTCTATTATATTATGACAGACCAGCTAGATCTACTGTCTCTATTATATTATGACAGACCAGCTAGATCTACTGTCTCTATATATTATGACAGACCAGCTAGATCTACTGTCTCTATTATATTATGACAGACCAGCTAGATCTACTGTCTCTATTATATTATGACAGACCAGCTAGATCTACTGTCTCTATTATATTATGACAGACCAGCTAGATCTACTGTCTCTATTATATTATGACAGACCAGCTAGATCTACTGTCTCTATTATATTATGACAGACCAGCTAGATCTACTGTCTCTATTATATATGACAGACCAGCTAGATCTACTGTCTCTATTATAATATGACAGACCAGCTAGATCTACTGTCTCTATTATATTATGACAGACCAGCTAGATCTACTGTCTCTATTATATTATGACAGACCAGCTAGATCTACTGTCTCTATTATATTATGACAGACCAGCTAGATCTACTGTCTCTATTATATTATGACAGACCAGCTAGATCTACTGTCTCTATTATATTATGACAGACCAGCTAGATCTACTGTCTCTATTATATTATGACAGACCAGCTAGATCTACTGTCTCTATTAATTATGACAGACCAGCTAGATCTACTGTCTCTATTATATTATGACAGACCAGCTAGATCTACTGTCTCTATTATATTATGACAGACCAGCTAGATCTACTGTCTCTATTATATTATGACAGACCAGCTAGATCTACTGTCTCTATTAATTATGACAGACCAGCTAGATCTACTGTCTCTATTATATATGACAGACCAGCTAGATCTACTGTCTCTATTATATTATGACAGACCAGCTAGATCTACTGTCTCTATTATATTATGACAGACCAGCTAGATCTACTGTCTCTATTATATTATGACAGACCAGCTAGATCTACTGTCTCTATTATATTATGACAGACCAGCTAGATCTACTGTCTCTATTATATTATGACAGACCAGCTAGATCTACTGTCTCTATTATATTATGACAGACCAGCTAGATCTACTGTCTCTATTATATTATGACAGACCAGCTAGATCTACTGTCTCTATTATATTATGACAGACCAGCTAGATCTACTGTCTCTATTATATTATGACAGACCAGCTAGATCTACTGTCTCTATTATATTATGACAGACCAGCTAGATCTACTGTCTCTATTATAATATGACAGACCAGCTAGATCTACTGTCTCTATTATATTATGACAGACCAGCTAGATCTACTGTCTCTATTATATTATGACAGACCAGCTAGATCTACTGTCTCTATTATATTATGACAGACCAGCTAGATCTACTGTCTCTATTATATTATGACAGACCAGCTAGATCTACTGTCTCTATTATATTATGACAGACCAGCTAGATCTACTGTCTCTATTATATTATGACAGACCAGCTAGATCTACTGTCTCTATTATATTATGACAGACCAGCTAGATCTACTGTCTCTATTATATTATGACAGACCAGCTAGATCTACTGTCTCTATTATATTATGACAGACCAGCTAGATCTACTGTCTCTATTATATTATGACAGACCAGCTAGATCTACTGTCTCTATTATATTATGACAGACCAGCTAGATCTACTGTCTCTATTATATTATGACAGACCAGCTAGATCTACTGTCTCTATTATATTATGACAGACCAGCTAGATCTACTGTCTCTATTATATTATGACAGACCAGCTAGATCTACTGTCTCTATTATATTATGACAGACCAGCTAGATCTACTGTCTCTATTATATTATGACAGACCAGCTAGATCTACTGTCTCTATTATATTATGACAGACCAGCTAGATCTACTGTCTCTTATATTATGACAGACCAGCTAGATCTACTGTCTCTATTATATTATGACAGACCAGCTAGATCTACTGTCTCTATTATTATGACAGACCAGCTAGATCTACTGTCTCTATTATATTATGACAGACCAGCTAGATCTACTGTCTCTATTATATTATGACAGACCAGCTAGATCTACTGTCTCTATTATATATGACAGACCAGCTAGATCTACTGTCTCTATTATATTATGACAGACCAGCTAGATCTACTGTCTCTATTATATTATGACAGACCAGCTAGATCTACTGTCTCTATTATATTATGACAGACCAGCTAGATCTACTGTCTCTATTATATTATGACAGACCAGCTAGATCTAGTCTCTATTATATTATGACAGACCAGCTAGATCTACTGTCTCTATTATATTATGACAGACCAGCTAGATCTACTGTCTCTATTATATTATGACAGACCAGCTAGATCTACTGTCTCTATTATATTATGACAGACCAGCTAGATCTACTGTCTCTATTATATTATGACAGACCAGCTAGATCTACTGTCTCTATTATATATGACAGACCAGCTAGATCTACTGTCTCTATTATATTATGACAGACCAGCTAGATCTACTGTCTCTATTATATTATGACAGACCAGCTAGATCTACTGTCTCTATTATATTATGACAGACCAGCTAGATCTACTGTCTCTATTATATTATGACAGACCAGCTAGATCTACTGTCTCTATTATATTATGACAGACCAGCTAGATCTACTGTCTCTATTATATTATGACAGACCAGCTAGATCTACTGTCTCTATTATATTATGACAGACCAGCTAGATCTACTGTCTCTATTATATTATGACAGACCAGCTAGATCTACTGTCTCTATTATATTATGACAGACCAGCTAGATCTACTGTCTCTATTATATTATGACAGACCAGCTAGATCTACTGTCTCTATTATATTATGACAGACCAGCTAGATCTACTGTCTCTATTATATTATGACAGACCAGCTAGATCTACTGTCTCTATTATATTATGACAGACCAGCTAGATCTACTGTCTCTATTATATTATGACAGACCAGCTAGATCTACTGTCTCTATTATATTATGACAGACCAGCTAGATCTACTGTCTCTATTATATTATGACAGACCAGCTAGATCTACTGTCTCTATTATATTATGACAGACCAGCTAGATCTACTGTCTCTATTATATTATGACAGACCAGCTAGATCTACTGTCTCTATTATATTATGACAGACCAGCTAGATCTACTGTCTCTATTATATTATGACAGACCAGCTAGATCTACTGTCTCTATTATATTATGACAGACCAGCTAGATCTACTGTCTCTATTATATTATGACAGACCAGCTAGATCTACTGTCTCTATTATATATGACAGACCAGCTAGATCTACTGTCTCTATTATATTATGACTAGAAATACTGTCTCTATGTATATTTATGGCAGCACCGATTAGATCTACTGTCTTCGGATTATAATATGGACGACCAGCTAGATCTACCTGTCTCTATTATATTATGACAGCAGCTAGATCTACTGTCTCGATTATATTATGACAGACCAGCTAGATCTACTGTCTCTATTAATATATGGACAGACCAGCTAGAATCTAATCTCTCTATTATAATATGGACAGACCAGCTAGATCTAATGTATCTATTAATAATATGTTAGACCAAGTTGAGATCTACTGTCTCTATTATATTATGACCAGACCAGCTAGATCGGCTACTGTTCGCTTATATATGACAGGACCAGCTTAGATCTACTGTCTCTGTTAATATTATGACAGAACCAGGTAGATCTACTGTCTCTATTATATTATGACAGACCAGCTAGATCTACTGTCTCTTTATATTATGACAGACCAGCTAGATCTACTGTCTCTATTATATTATGACAGACCAGCTAGATCTACTGTCTCTATTATATTATGACAGACCAGCTAGATCTACTGTCTATTATAATATGACAGACCAGCTAGATCTACTGTCTCTATTATATTATGACAGACCAGCTAGATCTACTGTCCTATTATATTATGACAGACCAGCTAGATCTACTGTCTCTATTATAATTATGGACCAGAACCCAGCTAGCTCTACTTGATCTTCTCTATTATGTTATGACAGACCAGCTAATCTCCTGTCTCTATTATAATATAACAGACCAGCTAGATCTACTGTCTCTATTATAGTAAGGACAGACCAGCCTAGATCTACTGTCTCTTTATATATGACAGACCAGCTAGATCTACTAGTCTCGTTATAAGTTGATAGACCAGCTAGATCTACTGTGTCTATTATAATATGACAGCACCAGCTAGATCTACTGTCTCTATTATAATATGACCAGACCAGCTAGATCTACAGGAAGTACGTCATCTCTACGTCATTGACGTCATTTCCGGTCACAAACTTGCAGGCCTTGTTTTCGAGTTGCTGTGCGTTTTGTTTGCTAAACCTGTTTTGCTACCTACAACTTTACGGTTTTCACTTTTAATTCCCGTTCATATATTTATTTATTTTTTCCTAAACTTTTTCACTCCGGACGCTTTATCTGGACACGATTCGTCAGAACCTCCAACAGCCGAAGCTAAGTAGTAACATTAACATGATGACTTCTAATTGCAGGCCGCTGTACTCGGCTTACGGCGAGGATAGCTGTGGCTGCAAGCCCAGCTTCAGACGCAATCGTTAGGCAAGGGTAATTTCAGTGTAGGAAAGGATGAAATAGCGTCTGTGGCACCAGTAAGTACAGATAGTAGTGTAAATCCCCTGGCACAGTCCCCGCAGCCGGACAACTTTTCTCACGGTTTCTGGAAGGAAATGCTGTAGGAACGCTCAACCGGTGTCGCTCATTCAGCCGACAGAAACTTTCAACCGGTTTTTCCCCATTAAGCAGCGGGTCGGAGTCAGAGGCCGATTCTTCTCTGGTCTCTACTCCTCCCGTTACGGGGTCTGAGACGCCGAAGCTTCCCACCATTAGCTCTGACAAATTGAAAACTCTAGTCATTGGCGACTCCATTACCCGCAGTATTAGACTTAAAGCGAATCATCCAGCGATCATACACTGTTTACCCGGGGGCAGGGCTACCGACGTTAAGGCTAATCTGAAGATGGTGCTGGCTAAAGCTAAAACTGGCGAGTGTAGAGAGTATAGAGATATTGTTATCCACGTCGGCACCAACGATGTTAGGATGAAACAGTCAGAAATCACTAAGCGCAACATAGCTTCTGCGTGCATATCAGCTAGAAAGATGTGTCGGCATCGAGTAATTGTCTCTGGCCCCCTCCCAGTTAGGGGGAGTGATGAGCTCTACAGCAGAGTCTCACAACTCAATCGCTGGTTGAAAACTGTTTTCTGCCCCTCCCAAAAGTTAGAATTTGTAGATAATTGGCCCTCTTTCTGGGACTCACCCACAAACAGGACCAAGCCTGACCTGCTGAGGAGTGACGGACTCCATCCTAGCTGGAGGGGTGCTCTCATCTTATCTACCAACATAGACAGGGCTCTAACTCCTCTAGCTCCACAATGAAATAGGGTGCAGGCCAGGCAGCAGGCTGTTAGCCAGCCTGCCAGCATAGTGGAGTCTGCCATTAGCACAGTCAGTGTAGTCAGCTCAGCTATCACCATTGAGACCGTGTCTGTGCCTCGACCTAGGTTGGGCAAAACTAAACATGGCGGTGTTCGCCTTAGCAATCTCACTAGGATAAAGACCACCTCCATTCCTGTCATTACTGAAAGAGATCATGATACCTCACATCTCAAAATAGGGCTACTTAATGTTAGATCCCTTACTTCAAAGGCAATTATAGTCAATGAACTAATCACTGATCATAATCTTGATGTGATTGGCCTGACTGAAACATGGCTTAAGCCTGATGAATTTACTGTTTTAAATGAGGCCTCACCTCCTGGCTACACTAGTGACCATATCCCCCGTGCATCCCGCAAAGGCGGAGGTGTTGCTAACATTTACGATAGCAAATTTCAATTTACAAAAAAAAAAATGACATTTTCGTCTTTTGAGCTTCTAGTCATGAAATCTATGCAGCCTACTCAATCACTTTTTATAGCTACTGTTTACAGGCCTCCTGGGCCATATACAGCGTTTCTCACTGAGTTCCCTGAATTCCTATCGGACCTTGTAGTCATAGCAGATAATATTCTAATCTTTGGTGACTTTAATATTCACATGGAAAAGTCCACAGACCCACTCCAAAAGGCTTTCAGAGCCATCATCGACTCAGTGGGTTTTGTCCAACATGTCTCTGGACCCACTCACTGTCACAGTCATACGCTGGACCTAGTTTTGTCCCATGGAATAAATGTGGTGGATCTTAATGTTTTTCCTCATAATCCTGGACTATCGGACCACCATTTTATTACGTTTGCAATTGCAACAAATAATCTGCTTAGACCCCAACCAAGGAACATCAAAAGTCGTGCTATAAATTCACAGACAACACAAAGATTCCTTGATGCCCTTCCAGACTCCCTCTGCCTACCCAAGGACGCCAGAGGACAAAAATCAGTTAACCACCTAACTGAGGATCTCAATCTAACCTTGCGCAATACCCTAGATGCAGTTGCACCCCTAAAAACAAAAAAAATGTCTCATAAGAAACTAGCTCCCTGGTACACAGAAAATACCCGAGCTCTGAAGCAAGCTTCCAGAAAATTGGAACGGAAATGGCGCCACACCAAACTGGAAGTCTTCCGACTAGCTTGGAAGGACGGTACCGTGCAGTACCGTAGAGCCCTTACTGCTGCTCGATCATCCTATTTTTCTAACTTAATTGAGGAAAATAAGAACAATCCGAAATTCCTTTTTAATACTGTCGCAAAGCTAACTAAAAAGCAGCATTCCCCAAGAGAGGATGACTTTCACTTTAGCAGTGATAAATTCATGAACTTCTTTGAGGAAAAGATTATGATTATTAGAAAGCAAATTACGGACTCCTCTTTAAACCTGCGTATTCCTCCAAACCTCAGTTGTCCTGAGTCTGCACAACTCTGCCAGGACCTAGGATCAAGAGAGACGCTCAAGTGTTTTAGTACTATATCTCTTGACACAATGATGAAAATAATCATGGCCTCTAAACCTTCAAGCTGCATACTGGACCCTATTCCAACTAAACTACTGAAAGAGCTGCTTCCTGTGCTTGGCCCTCCTATGTTGAACATAATAAACGGCTCTCTATCCACTGGATGTGTACCAAACTCACTAAAAGTGGCAGTAATAAAGCCTCTCTTGAAAAAGCCAAACCTTGACCCAGAAAATATAAAAAACTATCGGCCTATATCGAATCTTCCATTCCTCTCAAAAATTTTAGAGAAGGCTGTTGCGCAGCAACTCACTGCCTTCCTGAAGACAAACAATGTATACGAAATGCTTCAGTCTGGTTTTAGACCCCATCATAGCACTGAGACGGCACTTGTGAAGGTGGTAAATGACATTTTAATGGCATCGGACCGAGGCTCTGCATCTGTCCTCGTGCTCCTAGACCTTAGTGCTGCTTTTGATACCATCGATCACCACATTCTTTTGGAGAGATTGGAAACCCAAATTGGTCTACACGGACATGTTCTGGCCTGGTTTAGATCTTATCTGTCGGAAAGATATCAGTTTGTCTCTGTGAATGGTTTGTCCTCTGACAAATCAACTGTAAATTTCGGTGTTCCTCAAGGTTCCGTTTTAGGACCACTATTGTTTTCACTATATATTTTACCTCTTGGGGATGTTATTCGAAAACATAATGTAAACTTTCACTGCTATGCGGATGACACACAGCTGTACATTTCAATGAAACATGGTGAAGCCCCAAAATTGCCCTCGCTAGAAGCATGTGTTTCAGACATAAGGAAGTGGATGGCTGCAAACTTTCTACTATTAAACTCGGACAAAACAGAGATGCTTGTTCTAGGTCCCAAGAAACAAAGAGATCTTCTGTTGAATCTGACAATTAATCTTAATGGTTGTACAGTCGTCTCAAATAAAACTGTGAAGGACCTCGGCGTTACTCTGGACCCTGATCTCTCTTTTGAAGAACATATCAAGACCATTTCGAGGACAGCTTTTTTCCATCTACGTAACATTGCAAAAATCAGAAACTTTCTGTCCAAAAATGATGCAGAAAAATTAATCCATGCTTTTGTCACTTCTAGGTTAGACTACTGCAATGCTCTATTTTCCGGCTACCCGGATAAAGCACTAAATAAACTTCAGTTAGTGCTAAATACGGCTGCTAGAATCCTGACTAGAACCAAAAAATTTGATCATATTACTCCAGTGCTAGCCTCTCTACACTGGCTTCCTGTCAAAGCAAGGGCTGATTTCAAGGTTTTACTGCTAACCTACAAAGCATTACATGGGCTTGCTCCTACCTATCTCTCTGATTTGGTCCTGCCGTACATACCTATACGTACGCTACGGTCACAAGACGCAGGCCTCCTAATTGTCCCTAGAATTTCTAAGCAAACAGCTGGAGGCAGGGCTTTCTCCTATAGAGCTCCATTTTTATGGAACGGTCTGCCTACCCATGTCAGAGACGCAAACTCGGTCTCAACCTTTAAGTCTTTACTGAAGACTCATCTCTTCAGTGGGTCATATGATTGAGTGTAGTCTGGCCCAGGAGTGGGAAGGTGAACGGAAAGGCTCTGGAGCAACGAACCGCCCTTGCTGTCTCTGCCTGGCCGGTTCCCCTCTTTCCACTGGGATTCTCTGCCTCTAACCCTATTACAGGGGCTGAGTCACTGGCTTGCTGGGGCTCTCTCATGCCGTCCCTGGAGGGGGTGCGTCACCTGAGTGGGTTGATTCACTGTTGTGGTCATCCTGTCTGGGTTGGCGCCCCCCCCCCCCTTGGGTTGTGCCGTGGCGGAGATCTTTGTGGGCTATACTCAGCCTTGTCTCAGGATGGTAAGTTGGTGGTTGAAGATATCCCTCTAGTGGTGTGGGGGCTGTGCTTTGGCAAAGTGGGTGGGGTTATATCCTTCCTGTTTGGCCTGTCCGGGGGTGTCCTCGGATGGGGCCACAGTGTCTCCTGACCCCTCCTGTCTCAGCCTCCAGTATTTATGCTGCAGTAGTTTTATGTGTCGGGGGGCTGGGGTCAGTTTGTTATATCTGGAGGTACTTCTCCTGTCCTATTCGGTGTCCGTGTGAATCTAAGTGTGCGATTCTCGTAATTCTCCTCCTTCCTCTTCTTTCATCTCTCTTCTCGGGAGGGACCTGAGCCATAGGACCATGCCCCAGGACTACCTGACATGATGACTCCTTGCTCGTTCCCCCAGTCCATCCTGGCCATGCTGCCTTGTTCAGTTTCCATCAACTGGACCTGAGCCCTAGGACTATGCCCCAGGACTAACTGACATGATGACTCCTTGCTGTCCCCAGTCCTACCTGGCCATGCTGCTGCTCTCCAGTTTCAACTTCCCACCTGACTGTGCTGCTGCTCCAGTTTCAACTGTTTCTGCCTTATTATTATTCGACCATGCTGGTCATTTATGAACATTGAACATCTTGACCATGTTCTGTTATAATCTCCACCCGGCACAGCCAGAAGAGGACTGGCCACCCCACATGCCAGGTTCCAGCTAGGTCTACTGTCTCTATTATATTATGACAGACCAGCTAGATCTTCGTCTCTATTATATTATGACAGACCAGCTAGATCTACTGTCTCTATTATATTATGACAGACCAGCTAGATCTACTGTCTCTATTATATTTGACAGACCAGCTAGATCTACTGTCTCTATATATATTATGACAGACCAGCTAGATCTACTGTCTCTATTATATTATGACAGACCAGCTAGATCTACTGTCTCTATTATATTATGACAGACCAGCTAGATCTACTGTCTCTATTATATTATGACAGACCAGCTAGATCTACTGTCTCTATTATATTATGACAGACCAGCTAGATCTACTGTCTCTATTATATTATGACAGACCAGCTAGATCTACTGTCTCTATTATATTATGACAGACCAGCTAGATCTACTGTCTCTATTATATTATGACAGACCAGCTAGATCTACTGTCTCTATTATATTATGACAGACCAGCTAGATCTACTGTCTCTATTATATTATGACAGACCAGCTAGATCTACTGTCTCTATTATATTATGACAGACCAGCTAGATCTACTGTCTCTATTATATTATGACAGACCAGCTAGATCTACTGTCTCTATTATATTATGACAGACCAGCTAGATCTACTGTCTCTATTATATTATGACAGACCAGCTAGATCTACTGTCTCTATTATATTATGACAGACCAGCTAGATCTACTGTCTCTATTATATTATGACAGACCAGCTAGATCTACTGTCTCTATTATATTATGACAGACCAGCTAGATCTACTGTCTCTATTATATTATGACAGACCAGCTAGATCTACTGTCTCTATTATATTATGACAGACCAGCTAGATCTACTGTCTCTATTATATTATGACAGACCAGCTAGATCTACTGTCTCTATTATATTATGACAGACCAGCTAGATCTACTGTCTCTATTATATTATGACAGACCAGCTAGATCTACTGTCTCTATTATATTATGACAGACCAGCTAGATCTACTGTCTCTATTATATTATGACAGACCAGCTAGATCTACTGTCTCTATTATATTATGACAGACCAGCTAGATCTACTGTCTCTATTATATTATGACAGACCAGCTAGATCTACTGTCTCTATTATATTATGACAGACCAGCTAGATCTACTGTCTCTATTATATTATGACAGACCAGCTAGATCTACTGTCTCTATTATATTATGACAGACCAGCTAGATCTACTGTCTCTATTATATTATGACAGACCAGCTAGATCTACTGTCTCTATTATATTATGACAGACCAGCTAGATCTACTGTCTCTATTATATTATGACAGACCAGCTAGATCTACTGTCTCTATTATATTATGACAGACCAGCTAGATCTACTGTCTCTATTATATTATGACAGACCAGCTAGATCTACTGTCTCTATTATATTATGACAGACCAGCTAGATCTACTGTCTCTATTATATTATGACAGACCAGCTAGATCTACTGTCTCTATTATATTATGACAGACCAGCTAGATCTACTGTCTCTATTATATTATGACAGACCAGCTAGATCTACTGTCTCTATTATATTATGACAGACCAGCTAGATCTACTGTCTCTATTATATTATGACAGACCAGCTAGATCTACTGTCTCTATTATATTATGACAGACCAGCTAGATCTACTGTCTCTATTATATTATGACAGACCAGCTAGATCTACTGTCTCTATTATATTATGACAGACCAGCTAGATCTACTGTCTCTATTATATTATGACAGACCAGCTAGATCTACTGTCTCTATTATATTATGACAGACCAGCTAGATCTACTGTCTCTATTATATTATGACAGACCAGCTAGATCTACTGTCTCTATTATATTATGACAGACCAGCTAGATCTACTGTCTCTATTATATTATGACAGACCAGCTAGATCTACTGTCTCTATTATATTATGACAGACCAGCTAGATCTACTGTCTCTATTATATTATGACAGACCAGCTAGATCTACTGTCTCTATTATATTATGACAGACCAGCTAGATCTACTGTCTCTATTATATTATGACAGACCAGCTAGATCTACTGTCTCTATTATATTATGACAGACCAGCTAGATCTACTGTCTCTATTATATTATGACAGACCAGCTAGATCTACTGTCTCTATTATATTATGACAGACCAGCTAGATCTACTGTCTCTATTATATTATGACAGACCAGCTAGATCTACTGTCTCTATTATATTATGACAGACCAGCTAGATCTACTGTCTCTATTATATTATGACAGACCAGCTAGATCTACTGTCTCTATTATATTATGACAGACCAGCTAGATCTACTGTCTCTATTATATTATGACAGACCAGCTAGATCTACTGTCTCTATTATATTATGACAGACCAGCTAGATCTACTGTCTCTATTATATTATGACAGACCAGCTAGATCTACTGTCTCTATTATATTATGACAGACCAGCTAGATCTACTGTCTCTATTATATTATGACAGACCAGCTAGATCTACTGTCTCTATTATATTATGACAGACCAGCTAGATCTACTGTCTCTATTATATTATGACAGACCAGCTAGATCTACTGTCTCTATTATATTATGACAGACCAGCTAGATCTACTGTCTCTATTATATTATGACAGACCAGCTAGATCTACTGTCTCTATTATATTATGACAGACCAGCTAGATCTACTGTCTCTATTATATTATGACAGACCAGCTAGATCTACTGTCTCTATTATATTATGACAGACCAGCTAGATCTACTGTCTCTATTATATTATGACAGACCAGCTAGATCTACTGTCTCTATTATATTATGACAGACCAGCTAGATCTACTGTCTCTATTATATTATGACAGACCAGCTAGATCTACTGTCTCTATTATATTATGACAGACCAGCTAGATCTACTGTCTCTATTATATTATGACAGACCAGCTAGATCTACTGTCTCTATTATATTATGACAGACCAGCTAGATCTACTGTCTCTATTATATTATGACAGACCAGCTAGATCTACTGTCTCTATTATATTATGACAGACCAGCTAGATCTACTGTCTCTATTATATTATGACAGACCAGCTAGATCTACTGTCTCTATTATATTATGACAGACCAGCTAGATCTACTGTCTCTATTATATTATGACAGACCAGCTAGATCTACTGTCTCTATTATATTATGACAGACCAGCTAGATCTACTGTCTCTATTATATTATGACAGACCAGCTAGATCTACTGTCTCTATTATATTATGACAGACCAGCTAGATCTACTGTCTCTATTATATTATGACAGACCAGCTAGATCTACTGTCTCTATTATATTATGACAGACCAGCTAGATCTACTGTCTCTATTATATTATGACAGACCAGCTAGATCTACTGTCTCTATTATATTATGACAGACCAGCT
The DNA here is from genome assembly GCF_002021735.2 of Oncorhynchus kisutch. Classification (NCBI taxonomy): domain Eukaryota; kingdom Metazoa; phylum Chordata; class Actinopteri; order Salmoniformes; family Salmonidae; genus Oncorhynchus; species Oncorhynchus kisutch. The sequence continues at coordinate 50,457 of NW_022262475.1, forward strand.
AGATCTACTGTCTCTATTATATTATGACAGACCAGCTAGATCTACTGTCTCTATTATATTATGACAGACCAGCTAGATCTACTGTCTCTATTATATTATGACAGACCAGCTAGATCTACTGTCTCTATTATATTATGACAGACCAGCTAGATCTACTGTCTCTATTATATTATGACAGACCAGCTAGATCTACTGTCTCTATTATATTATGACAGACCAGCTAGATCTACTGTCTCTATTATATTATGACAGACCAGCTAGATCTACTGTCTCTATTATATTATGACAGACCAGCTAGATCTACTGTCTCTATTATATTATGACAGACCAGCTAGATCTACTGTCTCTATTATATTATGACAGACCAGCTAGATCTACTGTCTCTATTATATTATGACAGACCAGCTAGATCTACTGTCTCTATTATATTATGACAGACCAGCTAGATCTACTGTCTCTATTATATTATGACAGACCAGCTAGATCTACTGTCTCTATTATATTATGACAGACCAGCTAGATCTACTGTCTCTATTATATTATGACAGACCAGCTAGATCTACTGTCTCTATTATATTATGACAGACCAGCTAGATCTACTGTCTCTATTATATTATGACAGACCAGCTAGATCTACTGTCTCTATTATATTATGACAGACCAGCTAGATCTACTGTCTCTATTATATTATGACAGACCAGCTAGATCTACTGTCTCTATTATATTATGACAGACCAGCTAGATCTACTGTCTCTATTATATTATGACAGACCAGCTAGATCTACTGTCTCTATTATATTATGACAGACCAGCTAGATCTACTGTCTCTATTATATTATGACAGACCAGCTAGATCTACTGTCTCTATTATATTATGACAGACCAGCTAGATCTACTGTCTCTATTATATTATGACAGACCAGCTAGATCTACTGTCTCTATTATATTATGACAGACCAGCTAGATCTACTGTCTCTATTATATTATGACAGACCAGCTAGATCTACTGTCTCTATTATATTATGACAGACCAGCTAGATCTACTGTCTCTATTATATTATGACAGACCAGCTAGATCTACTGTCTCTATTATATTATGACAGACCAGCTAGATCTACTGTCTCTATTATATTATGACAGACCAGCTAGATCTACTGTCTCTATTATATTATGACAGACCAGCTAGATCTACTGTCTCTATTATATTATGACAGACCAGCTAGATCTACTGTCTCTATTATATTATGACAGACCAGCTAGATCTACTGTCTCTATTATATTATGACAGACCAGCTAGATCTACTGTCTCTATTATATTATGACAGACCAGCTAGATCTACTGTCTCTATTATATTATGACAGACCAGCTAGATCTACTGTCTCTATTATATTATGACAGACCAGCTAGATCTACTGTCTCTATTATATTATGACAGACCAGCTAGATCTACTGTCTCTATTATATTATGACAGACCAGCTAGATCTACTGTCTCTATTATATTATGACAGACCAGCTAGATCTACTGTCTCTATTATATTATGACAGACCAGCTAGATCTACTGTCTCTATTATATTATGACAGACCAGCTAGATCTACTGTCTCTATTATATTATGACAGACCAGCTAGATCTACTGTCTCTATTATATTATGACAGACCAGCTAGATCTACTGTCTCTATTATATTATGACAGACCAGCTAGATCTACTGTCTCTATTATATTATGACAGACCAGCTAGATCTACTGTCTCTATTATATTATGACAGACCAGCTAGATCTACTGTCTCTATTATATTATGACAGACCAGCTAGATCTACTGTCTCTATTATATTATGACAGACCAGCTAGATCTACTGTCTCTATTATATTATGACAGACCAGCTAGATCTACTGTCTCTATTATATTATGACAGACCAGCTAGATCTACTGTCTCTATTATATTATGACAGACCAGCTAGATCTACTGTCTCTATTATATTATGACAGACCAGCTAGATCTACTGTCTCTATTATATTATGACAGACCAGCTAGATCTACTGTCTCTATTATATTATGACAGACCAGCTAGATCTACTGTCTCTATTATATTATGACAGACCAGCTAGATCTACTGTCTCTATTATATTATGACAGACCAGCTAGATCTACTGTCTCTATTATATTATGACAGACCAGCTAGATCTACTGTCTCTATTATATTATGACAGACCAGCTAGATCTACTGTCTCTATTATATTATGACAGACCAGCTAGATCTACTGTCTCTATTATATTATGACAGACCAGCTAGATCTACTGTCTCTATTATATTATGACAGACCAGCTAGATCTACTGTCTCTATTATATTATGACAGACCAGCTAGATCTACTGTCTCTATTATATTATGACAGACCAGCTAGATCTACTGTCTCTATTATATTATGACAGACCAGCTAGATCTACTGTCTCTATTATATTATGACAGACCAGCTAGATCTACTGTCTCTATTATATTATGACAGACCAGCTAGATCTACTGTCTCTATTATATTATGACAGACCAGCTAGATCTACTGTCTCTATTATATTATGACAGACCAGCTAGATCTACTGTCTCTATTATATTATGACAGACCAGCTAGATCTACTGTCTCTATTATATTATGACAGACCAGCTAGATCTACTGTCTCTATTATATTATGACAGACCAGCTAGATCTACTGTCTCTATTATATTATGACAGACCAGCTAGATCTACTGTCTCTATTATATTATGACAGACCAGCTAGATCTACTGTCTCTATTATATTATGACAGACCAGCTAGATCTACTGTCTCTATTATATTATGACAGACCAGCTAGATCTACTGTCTCTATTATATTATGACAGACCAGCTAGATCTACTGTCTCTATTATATTATGACAGACCAGCTAGATCTACTGTCTCTATTATATTATGACAGACCAGCTAGATCTACTGTCTCTATTATATTATGACAGACCAGCTAGATCTACTGTCTCTATTATATTATGACAGACCAGCTAGATCTACTGTCTCTATTATATTATGACAGACCAGCTAGATCTACTGTCTCTATTATATTATGACAGACCAGCTAGATCTACTGTCTCTATTATATTATGACAGACCAGCTAGATCTACTGTCTCTATTATATTATGACAGACCAGCTAGATCTACTGTCTCTATTATATTATGACAGACCAGCTAGATCTACTGTCTCTATTATATTATGACAGACCAGCTAGATCTACTGTCTCTATTATATTATGACAGACCAGCTAGATCTACTGTCTCTATTATATTATGACAGACCAGCTAGATCTACTGTCTCTATTATATTATGACAGACCAGCTAGATCTACTGTCTCTATTATATTATGACAGACCAGCTAGATCTACTGTCTCTATTATATTATGACAGACCAGCTAGATCTACTGTCTCTATTATATTATGACAGACCAGCTAGATCTACTGTCTCTATTATATTATGACAGACCAGCTAGATCTACTGTCTCTATTATATTATGACAGACCAGCTAGATCTACTGTCTCTATTATATTATGACAGACCAGCTAGATCTACTGTCTCTATTATATTATGACAGACCAGCTAGATCTACTGTCTCTATTATATTATGACAGACCAGCTAGATCTACTGTCTCTATTATATTATGACAGACCAGCTAGATCTACTGTCTCTATTATATTATGACAGACCAGCTAGATCTACTGTCTCTATTATATTATGACAGACCAGCTAGATCTACTGTCTCTATTATATTATGACAGACCAGCTAGATCTACTGTCTCTATTATATTATGACAGACCAGCTAGATCTACTGTCTCTATTATATTATGACAGACCAGCTAGATCTACTGTCTCTATTATATTATGACAGACCAGCTAGATCTACTGTCTCTATTATATTATGACAGACCAGCTAGATCTACTGTCTCTATTATATTATGACAGACCAGCTAGATCTACTGTCTCTATTATATTATGACAGACCAGCTAGATCTACTGTCTCTATTATATTATGACAGACCAGCTAGATCTACTGTCTCTATTATATTATGACAGACCAGCTAGATCTACTGTCTCTATTATATTATGACAGACCAGCTAGATCTACTGTCTCTATTATATTATGACAGACCAGCTAGATCTACTGTCTCTATTATATTATGACAGACCAGCTAGATCTACTGTCTCTATTATATTATGACAGACCAGCTAGATCTACTGTCTCTATTATATTATGACAGACCAGCTAGATCTACTGTCTCTATTATATTATGACAGACCAGCTAGATCTACTGTCTCTATTATATTATGACAGACCAGCTAGATCTACTGTCTCTATTATATTATGACAGACCAGCTAGATCTACTGTCTCTATTATATTATGACAGACCAGCTAGATCTACTGTCTCTATTATATTATGACAGACCAGCTAGATCTACTGTCTCTATTATATTATGACAGACCAGCTAGATCTACTGTCTCTATTATATTATGACAGACCAGCTAGATCTACTGTCTCTATTATATTATGACAGACCAGCTAGATCTACTGTCTCTATTATATTATGACAGACCAGCTAGATCTACTGTCTCTATTATATTATGACAGACCAGCTAGATCTACTGTCTCTATTATATTATGACAGACCAGCTAGATCTACTGTCTCTATTATATTATGACAGACCAGCTAGATCTACTGTCTCTATTATATTATGACAGACCAGCTAGATCTACTGTCTCTATTATATTATGACAGACCAGCTAGATCTACTGTCTCTATTATATTATGACAGACCAGCTAGATCTACTGTCTCTATTATATTATGACAGACCAGCTAGATCTACTGTCTCTATTATATTATGACAGACCAGCTAGATCTACTGTCTCTATTATATTATGACAGACCAGCTAGATCTACTGTCTCTATTATATTATGACAGACCAGCTAGATCTACTGTCTCTATTATATTATGACAGACCAGCTAGATCTACTGTCTCTATTATATTATGACAGACCAGCTAGATCTACTGTCTCTATTATATTATGACAGACCAGCTAGATCTACTGTCTCTATTATATTATGACAGACCAGCTAGATCTACTGTCTCTATTATATTATGACAGACCAGCTAGATCTACTGTCTCTATTATATTATGACAGACCAGCTAGATCTACTGTCTCTATTATATTATGACAGACCAGCTAGATCTACTGTCTCTATTATATTATGACAGACCAGCTAGATCTACTGTCTCTATTATATTATGACAGACCAGCTAGATCTACTGTCTCTATTATATTATGACAGACCAGCTAGATCTACTGTCTCTATTATATTATGACAGACCAGCTAGATCTACTGTCTCTATTATATTATGACAGACCAGCTAGATCTACTGTCTCTATTATATTATGACAGACCAGCTAGATCTACTGTCTCTATTATATTATGACAGACCAGCTAGATCTACTGTCTCTATTATATTATGACAGACCAGCTAGATCTACTGTCTCTATTATATTATGACAGACCAGCTAGATCTACTGTCTCTATTATATTATGACAGACCAGCTAGATCTACTGTCTCTATTATATTATGACAGACCAGCTAGATCTACTGTCTCTATTATATTATGACAGACCAGCTAGATCTACTGTCTCTATTATATTATGACAGACCAGCTAGATCTACTGTCTCTATTATATTATGACAGACCAGCTAGATCTACTGTCTCTATTATATTATGACAGACCAGCTAGATCTACTGTCTCTATTATATTATGACAGACCAGCTAGATCTACTGTCTCTATTATATTATGACAGACCAGCTAGATCTACTGTCTCTATTATATTATGACAGACCAGCTAGATCTACTGTCTCTATTATATTATGACAGACCAGCTAGATCTACTGTCTCTATTATATTATGACAGACCAGCTAGATCTACTGTCTCTATTATATTATGACAGACCAGCTAGATCTACTGTCTCTATTATATTATGACAGACCAGCTAGATCTACTGTCTCTATTATATTATGACAGACCAGCTAGATCTACTGTCTCTATTATATTATGACAGACCAGCTAGATCTACTGTCTCTATTATATTATGACAGACCAGCTAGATCTACTGTCTCTATTATATTATGACAGACCAGCTAGATCTACTGTCTCTATTATATTATGACAGACCAGCTAGATCTACTGTCTCTATTATATTATGACAGACCAGCTAGATCTACTGTCTCTATTATATTATGACAGACCAGCTAGATCTACTGTCTCTATTATATTATGACAGACCAGCTAGATCTACTGTCTCTATTATATTATGACAGACCAGCTAGATCTACTGTCTCTATTATATTATGACAGACCAGCTAGATCTACTGTCTCTATTATATTATGACAGACCAGCTAGATCTACTGTCTCTATTATATTATGACAGACCAGCTAGATCTACTGTCTCTATTATATTATGACAGACCAGCTAGATCTACTGTCTCTATTATATTATGACAGACCAGCTAGATCTACTGTCTCTATTATATTATGACAGACCAGCTAGATCTACTGTCTCTATTATATTATGACAGACCAGCTAGATCTACTGTCTCTATTATATTATGACAGACCAGCTAGATCTACTGTCTCTATTATATTATGACAGACCAGCTAGATCTACTGTCTCTATTATATTATGACAGACCAGCTAGATCTACTGTCTCTATTATATTATGACAGACCAGCTAGATCTACTGTCTCTATTATATTATGACAGACCAGCTAGATCTACTGTCTCTATTATATTATGACAGACCAGCTAGATCTACTGTCTCTATTATATTATGACAGACCAGCTAGATCTACTGTCTCTATTATATTATGACAGACCAGCTAGATCTACTGTCTCTATTATATTATGACAGACCAGCTAGATCTACTGTCTCTATTATATTATGACAGACCAGCTAGATCTACTGTCTCTATTATATTATGACAGACCAGCTAGATCTACTGTCTCTATTATATTATGACAGACCAGCTAGATCTACTGTCTCTATTATATTATGACAGACCAGCTAGATCTACTGTCTCTATTATATTATGACAGACCAGCTAGATCTACTGTCTCTATTATATTATGACAGACCAGCTAGATCTACTGTCTCTATTATATTATGACAGACCAGCTAGATCTACTGTCTCTATTATATTATGACAGACCAGCTAGATCTACTGTCTCTATTATATTATGACAGACCAGCTAGATCTACTGTCTCTATTATATTATGACAGACCAGCTAGATCTACTGTCTCTATTATATTATGACAGACCAGCTAGATCTACTGTCTCTATTATATTATGACAGACCAGCTAGATCTACTGTCTCTATTATATTATGACAGACCAGCTAGATCTACTGTCTCTATTATATTATGACAGACCAGCTAGATCTACTGTCTCTATTATATTATGACAGACCAGCTAGATCTACTGTCTCTATTATATTATGACAGACCAGCTAGATCTACTGTCTCTATTATATTATGACAGACCAGCTAGATCTACTGTCTCTATTATATTATGACAGACCAGCTAGATCTACTGTCTCTATTATATTATGACAGACCAGCTAGATCTACTGTCTCTATTATATTATGACAGACCAGCTAGATCTACTGTCTCTATTATATTATGACAGACCAGCTAGATCTACTGTCTCTATTATATTATGACAGACCAGCTAGATCTACTGTCTCTATTATATTATGACAGACCAGCTAGATCTACTGTCTCTATTATATTATGACAGACCAGCTAGATCTACTGTCTCTATTATATTATGACAGACCAGCTAGATCTACTGTCTCTATTATATTATGACAGACCAGCTAGATCTACTGTCTCTATTATATTATGACAGACCAGCTAGATCTACTGTCTCTATTATATTATGACAGACCAGCTAGATCTACTGTCTCTATTATATTATGACAGACCAGCTAGATCTACTGTCTCTATTATATTATGACAGACCAGCTAGATCTACTGTCTCTATTATATTATGACAGACCAGCTAGATCTACTGTCTCTATTATATTATGACAGACCAGCTAGATCTACTGTCTCTATTATATTATGACAGACCAGCTAGATCTACTGTCTCTATTATATTATGACAGACCAGCTAGATCTACTGTCTCTATTATATTATGACAGACCAGCTAGATCTACTGTCTCTATTATATTATGACAGACCAGCTAGATCTACTGTCTCTATTATATTATGACAGACCAGCTAGATCTACTGTCTCTATTATATTATGACAGACCAGCTAGATCTACTGTCTCTATTATATTATGACAGACCAGCTAGATCTACTGTCTCTATTATATTATGACAGACCAGCTAGATCTACTGTCTCTATTATATTATGACAGACCAGCTAGATCTACTGTCTCTATTATATTATGACAGACCAGCTAGATCTACTGTCTCTATTATATTATGACAGACCAGCTAGATCTACTGTCTCTATTATATTATGACAGACCAGCTAGATCTACTGTCTCTATTATATTATGACAGACCAGCTAGATCTACTGTCTCTATTATATTATGACAGACCAGCTAGATCTACTGTCTCTATTATATTATGACAGACCAGCTAGATCTACTGTCTCTATTATATTATGACAGACCAGCTAGATCTACTGTCTCTATTATATTATGACAGACCAGCTAGATCTACTGTCTCTATTATATTATGACAGACCAGCTAGATCTACTGTCTCTATTATATTATGACAGACCAGCTAGATCTACTGTCTCTATTATATTATGACAGACCAGCTAGATCTACTGTCTCTATTATATTATGACAGACCAGCTAGATCTACTGTCTCTATTATATTATGACAGACCAGCTAGATCTACTGTCTCTATTATATTATGACAGACCAGCTAGATCTACTGTCTCTATTATATTATGACAGACCAGCTAGATCTACTGTCTCTATTATATTATGACAGACCAGCTAGATCTACTGTCTCTATTATATTATGACAGACCAGCTAGATCTACTGTCTCTATTATATTATGACAGACCAGCTAGATCTACTGTCTCTATTATATTATGACAGACCAGCTAGATCTACTGTCTCTATTATATTATGACAGACCAGCTAGATCTACTGTCTCTATTATATTATGACAGACCAGCTAGATCTACTGTCTCTATTATATTATGACAGACCAGCTAGATCTACTGTCTCTATTATATTATGACAGACCAGCTAGATCTACTGTCTCTATTATATTATGACAGACCAGCTAGATCTACTGTCTCTATTATATTATGACAGACCAGCTAGATCTACTGTCTCTATTATATTATGACAGACCAGCTAGATCTACTGTCTCTATTATATTATGACAGACCAGCTAGATCTACTGTCTCTATTATATTATGACAGACCAGCTAGATCTACTGTCTCTATTATATTATGACAGACCAGCTAGATCTACTGTCTCTATTATATTATGACAGACCAGCTAGATCTACTGTCTCTATTATATTATGACAGACCAGCTAGATCTACTGTCTCTATTATATTATGACAGACCAGCTAGATCTACTGTCTCTATTATATTATGACAGACCAGCTAGATCTACTGTCTCTATTATATTATGACAGACCAGCTAGATCTACTGTCTCTATTATATTATGACAGACCAGCTAGATCTACTGTCTCTATTATATTATGACAGACCAGCTAGATCTACTGTCTCTATTATATTATGACAGACCAGCTAGATCTACTGTCTCTATTATATTATGACAGACCAGCTAGATCTACTGTCTCTATTATATTATGACAGACCAGCTAGATCTACTGTCTCTATTATATTATGACAGACCAGCTAGATCTACTGTCTCTATTATATTATGACAGACCAGCTAGATCTACTGTCTCTATTATATTATGACAGACCAGCTAGATCTACTGTCTCTATTATATTATGACAGACCAGCTAGATCTACTGTCTCTATTATATTATGACAGACCAGCTAGATCTACTGTCTCTATTATATTATGACAGACCAGCTAGATCTACTGTCTCTATTATATTATGACAGACCAGCTAGATCTACTGTCTCTATTATATTATGACAGACCAGCTAGATCTACTGTCTCTATTATATTATGACAGACCAGCTAGATCTACTGTCTCTATTATATTATGACAGACCAGCTAGATCTACTGTCTCTATTATATTATGACAGACCAGCTAGATCTACTGTCTCTATTATATTATGACAGACCAGCTAGATCTACTGTCTCTATTATATTATGACAGACCAGCTAGATCTACTGTCTCTATTATATTATGACAGACCAGCTAGATCTACTGTCTCTATTATATTATGACAGACCAGCTAGATCTACTGTCTCTATTATATTATGACAGACCAGCTAGATCTACTGTCTCTATTATATTATGACAGACCAGCTAGATCTACTGTCTCTATTATATTATGACAGACCAGCTAGATCTACTGTCTCTATTATATTATGACAGACCAGCTAGATCTACTGTCTCTATTATATTATGACAGACCAGCTAGATCTACTGTCTCTATTATATTATGACAGACCAGCTAGATCTACTGTCTCTATTATATTATGACAGACCAGCTAGATCTACTGTCTCTATTATATTATGACAGACCAGCTAGATCTACTGTCTCTATTATATTATGACAGACCAGCTAGATCTACTGTCTCTATTATATTATGACAGACCAGCTAGATCTACTGTCTCTATTATATTATGACAGACCAGCTAGATCTACTGTCTCTATTATATTATGACAGACCAGCTAGATCTACTGTCTCTATTATATTATGACAGACCAGCTAGATCTACTGTCTCTATTATATTATGACAGACCAGCTAGATCTACTGTCTCTATTATATTATGACAGACCAGCTAGATCTACTGTCTCTATTATATTATGACAGACCAGCTAGATCTACTGTCTCTATTATATTATGACAGACCAGCTAGATCTACTGTCTCTATTATATTATGACAGACCAGCTAGATCTACTGTCTCTATTATATTATGACAGACCAGCTAGATCTACTGTCTCTATTATATTATGACAGACCAGCTAGATCTACTGTCTCTATTATATTATGACAGACCAGCTAGATCTACTGTCTCTATTATATTATGACAGACCAGCTAGATCTACTGTCTCTATTATATTATGACAGACCAGCTAGATCTACTGTCTCTATTATATTATGACAGACCAGCTAGATCTACTGTCTCTATTATATTATGACAGACCAGCTAGATCTACTGTCTCTATTATATTATGACAGACCAGCTAGATCTACTGTCTCTATTATATTATGACAGACCAGCTAGATCTACTGTCTCTATTATATTATGACAGACCAGCTAGATCTACTGTCTCTATTATATTATGACAGACCAGCTAGATCTACTGTCTCTATTATATTATGACAGACCAGCTAGATCTACTGTCTCTATTATATTATGACAGACCAGCTAGATCTACTGTCTCTATTATATTATGACAGACCAGCTAGATCTACTGTCTCTATTATATTATGACAGACCAGCTAGATCTACTGTCTCTATTATATTATGACAGACCAGCTAGATCTACTGTCTCTATTATATTATGACAGACCAGCTAGATCTACTGTCTCTATTATATTATGACAGACCAGCTAGATCTACTGTCTCTATTATATTATGACAGACCAGCTAGATCTACTGTCTCTATTATATTATGACAGACCAGCTAGATCTACTGTCTCTATTATATTATGACAGACCAGCTAGATCTACTGTCTCTATTATATTATGACAGACCAGCTAGATCTACTGTCTCTATTATATTATGACAGACCAGCTAGATCTACTGTCTCTATTATATTATGACAGACCAGCTAGATCTACTGTCTCTATTATATTATGACAGACCAGCTAGATCTACTGTCTCTATTATATTATGACAGACCAGCTAGATCTACTGTCTCTATTATATTATGACAGACCAGCTAGATCTACTGTCTCTATTATATTATGACAGACCAGCTAGATCTACTGTCTCTATTATATTATGACAGACCAGCTAGATCTACTGTCTCTATTATATTATGACAGACCAGCTAGATCTACTGTCTCTATTATATTATGACAGACCAGCTAGATCTACTGTCTCTATTATATTATGACAGACCAGCTAGATCTACTGTCTCTATTATATTATGACAGACCAGCTAGATCTACTGTCTCTATTATATTATGACAGACCAGCTAGATCTACTGTCTCTATTATATTATGACAGACCAGCTAGATCTACTGTCTCTATTATATTATGACAGACCAGCTAGATCTACTGTCTCTATTATATTATGACAGACCAGCTAGATCTACTGTCTCTATTATATTATGACAGACCAGCTAGATCTACTGTCTCTATTATATTATGACAGACCAGCTAGATCTACTGTCTCTATTATATTATGACAGACCAGCTAGATCTACTGTCTCTATTATATTATGACAGACCAGCTAGATCTACTGTCTCTATTATATTATGACAGACCAGCTAGATCTACTGTCTCTATTATATTATGACAGACCAGCTAGATCTACTGTCTCTATTATATTATGACAGACCAGCTAGATCTACTGTCTCTATTATATTATGACAGACCAGCTAGATCTACTGTCTCTATTATATTATGACAGACCAGCTAGATCTACTGTCTCTATTATATTATGACAGACCAGCTAGATCTACTGTCTCTATTATATTATGACAGACCAGCTAGATCTACTGTCTCTATTATATTATGACAGACCAGCTAGATCTACTGTCTCTATTATATTATGACAGACCAGCTAGATCTACTGTCTCTATTATATTATGACAGACCAGCTAGATCTACTGTCTCTATTATATTATGACAGACCAGCTAGATCTACTGTCTCTATTATATTATGACAGACCAGCTAGATCTACTGTCTCTATTATATTATGACAGACCAGCTAGATCTACTGTCTCTATTATATTATGACAGACCAGCTAGATCTACTGTCTCTATTATATTATGACAGACCAGCTAGATCTACTGTCTCTATTATATTATGACAGACCAGCTAGATCTACTGTCTCTATTATATTATGACAGACCAGCTAGATCTACTGTCTCTATTATATTATGACAGACCAGCTAGATCTACTGTCTCTATTATATTATGACAGACCAGCTAGATCTACTGTCTCTATTATATTATGACAGACCAGCTAGATCTACTGTCTCTATTATATTATGACAGACCAGCTAGATCTACTGTCTCTATTATATTATGACAGACCAGCTAGATCTACTGTCTCTATTATATTATGACAGACCAGCTAGATCTACTGTCTCTATTATATTATGACAGACCAGCTAGATCTACTGTCTCTATTATATTATGACAGACCAGCTAGATCTACTGTCTCTATTATATTATGACAGACCAGCTAGATCTACTGTCTCTATTATATTATGACAGACCAGCTAGATCTACTGTCTCTATTATATTATGACAGACCAGCTAGATCTACTGTCTCTATTATATTATGACAGACCAGCTAGATCTACTGTCTCTATTATATTATGACAGACCAGCTAGATCTACTGTCTCTATTATATTATGACAGACCAGCTAGATCTACTGTCTCTATTATATTATGACAGACCAGCTAGATCTACTGTCTCTATTATATTATGACAGACCAGCTAGATCTACTGTCTCTATTATATTATGACAGACCAGCTAGATCTACTGTCTCTATTATATTATGACAGACCAGCTAGATCTACTGTCTCTATTATATTATGACAGACCAGCTAGATCTACTGTCTCTATTATATTATGACAGACCAGCTAGATCTACTGTCTCTATTATATTATGACAGACCAGCTAGATCTACTGTCTCTATTATATTATGACAGACCAGCTAGATCTACTGTCTCTATTATATTATGACAGACCAGCTAGATCTACTGTCTCTATTATATTATGACAGACCAGCTAGATCTACTGTCTCTATTATATTATGACAGACCAGCTAGATCTACTGTCTCTATTATATTATGACAGACCAGCTAGATCTACTGTCTCTATTATATTATGACAGACCAGCTAGATCTACTGTCTCTATTATATTATGACAGACCAGCTAGATCTACTGTCTCTATTATATTATGACAGACCAGCTAGATCTACTGTCTCTATTATATTATGACAGACCAGCTAGATCTACTGTCTCTATTATATTATGACAGACCAGCTAGATCTACTGTCTCTATTATATTATGACAGACCAGCTAGATCTACTGTCTCTATTATATTATGACAGACCAGCTAGATCTACTGTCTCTATTATATTATGACAGACCAGCTAGATCTACTGTCTCTATTATATTATGACAGACCAGCTAGATCTACTGTCTCTATTATATTATGACAGACCAGCTAGATCTACTGTCTCTATTATATTATGACAGACCAGCTAGATCTACTGTCTCTATTATATTATGACAGACCAGCTAGATCTACTGTCTCTATTATATTATGACAGACCAGCTAGATCTACTGTCTCTATTATATTATGACAGACCAGCTAGATCTACTGTCTCTATTATATTATGACAGACCAGCTAGATCTACTGTCTCTATTATATTATGACAGACCAGCTAGATCTACTGTCTCTATTATATTATGACAGACCAGCTAGATCTACTGTCTCTATTATATTATGACAGACCAGCTAGATCTACTGTCTCTATTATATTATGACAGACCAGCTAGATCTACTGTCTCTATTATATTATGACAGACCAGCTAGATCTACTGTCTCTATTATATTATGACAGACCAGCTAGATCTACTGTCTCTATTATATTATGACAGACCAGCTAGATCTACTGTCTCTATTATATTATGACAGACCAGCTAGATCTACTGTCTCTATTATATTATGACAGACCAGCTAGATCTACTGTCTCTATTATATTATGACAGACCAGCTAGATCTACTGTCTCTATTATATTATGACAGACCAGCTAGATCTACTGTCTCTATTATATTATGACAGACCAGCTAGATCTACTGTCTCTATTATATTATGACAGACCAGCTAGATCTACTGTCTCTATTATATTATGACAGACCAGCTAGATCTACTGTCTCTATTATATTATGACAGACCAGCTAGATCTACTGTCTCTATTATATTATGACAGACCAGCTAGATCTACTGTCTCTATTATATTATGACAGACCAGCTAGATCTACTGTCTCTATTATATTATGACAGACCAGCTAGATCTACTGTCTCTATTATATTATGACAGACCAGCTAGATCTACTGTCTCTATTATATTATGACAGACCAGCTAGATCTACTGTCTCTATTATATTATGACAGACCAGCTAGATCTACTGTCTCTATTATATTATGACAGACCAGCTAGATCTACTGTCTCTATTATATTATGACAGACCAGCTAGATCTACTGTCTCTATTATATTATGACAGACCAGCTAGATCTACTGTCTCTATTATATTATGACAGACCAGCTAGATCTACTGTCTCTATTATATTATGACAGACCAGCTAGATCTACTGTCTCTATTATATTATGACAGACCAGCTAGATCTACTGTCTCTATTATATTATGACAGACCAGCTAGATCTACTGTCTCTATTATATTATGACAGACCAGCTAGATCTACTGTCTCTATTATATTATGACAGACCAGCTAGATCTACTGTCTCTATTATATTATGACAGACCAGCTAGATCTACTGTCTCTATTATATTATGACAGACCAGCTAGATCTACTGTCTCTATTATATTATGACAGACCAGCTAGATCTACTGTCTCTATTATATTATGACAGACCAGCTAGATCTACTGTCTCTATTATATTATGACAGACCAGCTAGATCTACTGTCTCTATTATATTATGACAGACCAGCTAGATCTACTGTCTCTATTATATTATGACAGACCAGCTAGATCTACTGTCTCTATTATATTATGACAGACCAGCTAGATCTACTGTCTCTATTATATTATGACAGACCAGCTAGATCTACTGTCTCTATTATATTATGACAGACCAGCTAGATCTACTGTCTCTATTATATTATGACAGACCAGCTAGATCTACTGTCTCTATTATATTATGACAGACCAGCTAGATCTACTGTCTCTATTATATTATGACAGACCAGCTAGATCTACTGTCTCTATTATATTATGACAGACCAGCTAGATCTACTGTCTCTATTATATTATGACAGACCAGCTAGATCTACTGTCTCTATTATATTATGACAGACCAGCTAGATCTACTGTCTCTATTATATTATGACAGACCAGCTAGATCTACTGTCTCTATTATATTATGACAGACCAGCTAGATCTACTGTCTCTATTATATTATGACAGACCAGCTAGATCTACTGTCTCTATTATATTATGACAGACCAGCTAGATCTACTGTCTCTATTATATTATGACAGACCAGCTAGATCTACTGTCTCTATTATATTATGACAGACCAGCTAGATCTACTGTCTCTATTATATTATGACAGACCAGCTAGATCTACTGTCTCTATTATATTATGACAGACCAGCTAGATCTACTGTCTCTATTATATTATGACAGACCAGCTAGATCTACTGTCTCTATTATATTATGACAGACCAGCTAGATCTACTGTCTCTATTATATTATGACAGACCAGCTAGATCTACTGTCTCTATTATATTATGACAGACCAGCTAGATCTACTGTCTCTATTATATTATGACAGACCAGCTAGATCTACTGTCTCTATTATATTATGACAGACCAGCTAGATCTACTGTCTCTATTATATTATGACAGACCAGCTAGATCTACTGTCTCTATTATATTATGACAGACCAGCTAGATCTACTGTCTCTATTATATTATGACAGACCAGCTAGATCTACTGTCTCTATTATATTATGACAGACCAGCTAGATCTACTGTCTCTATTATATTATGACAGACCAGCTAGATCTACTGTCTCTATTATATTATGACAGACCAGCTAGATCTACTGTCTCTATTATATTATGACAGACCAGCTAGATCTACTGTCTCTATTATATTATGACAGACCAGCTAGATCTACTGTCTCTATTATATTATGACAGACCAGCTAGATCTACTGTCTCTATTATATTATGACAGACCAGCTAGATCTACTGTCTCTATTATATTATGACAGACCAGCTAGATCTACTGTCTCTATTATATTATGACAGACCAGCTAGATCTACTGTCTCTATTATATTATGACAGACCAGCTAGATCTACTGTCTCTATTATATTATGACAGACCAGCTAGATCTACTGTCTCTATTATATTATGACAGACCAGCTAGATCTACTGTCTCTATTATATTATGACAGACCAGCTAGATCTACTGTCTCTATTATATTATGACAGACCAGCTAGATCTACTGTCTCTATTATATTATGACAGACCAGCTAGATCTACTGTCTCTATTATATTATGACAGACCAGCTAGATCTACTGTCTCTATTATATTATGACAGACCAGCTAGATCTACTGTCTCTATTATATTATGACAGACCAGCTAGATCTACTGTCTCTATTATATTATGACAGACCAGCTAGATCTACTGTCTCTATTATATTATGACAGACCAGCTAGATCTACTGTCTCTATTATATTATGACAGACCAGCTAGATCTACTGTCTCTATTATATTATGACAGACCAGCTAGATCTACTGTCTCTATTATATTATGACAGACCAGCTAGATCTACTGTCTCTATTATATTATGACAGACCAGCTAGATCTACTGTCTCTATTATATTATGACAGACCAGCTAGATCTACTGTCTCTATTATATTATGACAGACCAGCTAGATCTACTGTCTCTATTATATTATGACAGACCAGCTAGATCTACTGTCTCTATTATATTATGACAGACCAGCTAGATCTACTGTCTCTATTATATTATGACAGACCAGCTAGATCTACTGTCTCTATTATATTATGACAGACCAGCTAGATCTACTGTCTCTATTATATTATGACAGACCAGCTAGATCTACTGTCTCTATTATATTATGACAGACCAGCTAGATCTACTGTCTCTATTATATTATGACAGACCAGCTAGATCTACTGTCTCTATTATATTATGACAGACCAGCTAGATCTACTGTCTCTATTATATTATGACAGACCAGCTAGATCTACTGTCTCTATTATATTATGACAGACCAGCTAGATCTACTGTCTCTATTATATTATGACAGACCAGCTAGATCTACTGTCTCTATTATATTATGACAGACCAGCTAGATCTACTGTCTCTATTATATTATGACAGACCAGCTAGATCTACTGTCTCTATTATATTATGACAGACCAGCTAGATCTACTGTCTCTATTATATTATGACAGACCAGCTAGATCTACTGTCTCTATTATATTATGACAGACCAGCTAGATCTACTGTCTCTATTATATTATGACAGACCAGCTAGATCTACTGTCTCTATTATATTATGACAGACCAGCTAGATCTACTGTCTCTATTATATTATGACAGACCAGCTAGATCTACTGTCTCTATTATATTATGACAGACCAGCTAGATCTACTGTCTCTATTATATTATGACAGACCAGCTAGATCTACTGTCTCTATTATATTATGACAGACCAGCTAGATCTACTGTCTCTATTATATTATGACAGACCAGCTAGATCTACTGTCTCTATTATATTATGACAGACCAGCTAGATCTACTGTCTCTATTATATTATGACAGACCAGCTAGATCTACTGTCTCTATTATATTATGACAGACCAGCTAGATCTACTGTCTCTATTATATTATGACAGACCAGCTAGATCTACTGTCTCTATTATATTATGACAGACCAGCTAGATCTACTGTCTCTATTATATTATGACAGACCAGCTAGATCTACTGTCTCTATTATATTATGACAGACCAGCTAGATCTACTGTCTCTATTATATTATGACAGACCAGCTAGATCTACTGTCTCTATTATATTATGACAGACCAGCTAGATCTACTGTCTCTATTATATTATGACAGACCAGCTAGATCTACTGTCTCTATTATATTATGACAGACCAGCTAGATCTACTGTCTCTATTATATTATGACAGACCAGCTAGATCTACTGTCTCTATTATATTATGACAGACCAGCTAGATCTACTGTCTCTATTATATTATGACAGACCAGCTAGATCTACTGTCTCTATTATATTATGACAGACCAGCTAGATCTACTGTCTCTATTATATTATGACAGACCAGCTAGATCTACTGTCTCTATTATATTATGACAGACCAGCTAGATCTACTGTCTCTATTATATTATGACAGACCAGCTAGATCTACTGTCTCTATTATATTATGACAGACCAGCTAGATCTACTGTCTCTATTATATTATGACAGACCAGCTAGATCTACTGTCTCTATTATATTATGACAGACCAGCTAGATCTACTGTCTCTATTATATTATGACAGACCAGCTAGATCTACTGTCTCTATTATATTATGACAGACCAGCTAGATCTACTGTCTCTATTATATTATGACAGACCAGCTAGATCTACTGTCTCTATTATATTATGACAGACCAGCTAGATCTACTGTCTCTATTATATTATGACAGACCAGCTAGATCTACTGTCTCTATTATATTATGACAGACCAGCTAGATCTACTGTCTCTATTATATTATGACAGACCAGCTAGATCTACTGTCTCTATTATATTATGACAGACCAGCTAGATCTACTGTCTCTATTATATTATGACAGACCAGCTAGATCTACTGTCTCTATTATATTATGACAGACCAGCTAGATCTACTGTCTCTATTATATTATGACAGACCAGCTAGATCTACTGTCTCTATTATATTATGACAGACCAGCTAGATCTACTGTCTCTATTATATTATGACAGACCAGCTAGATCTACTGTCTCTATTATATTATGACAGACCAGCTAGATCTACTGTCTCTATTATATTATGACAGACCAGCTAGATCTACTGTCTCTATTATATTATGACAGACCAGCTAGATCTACTGTCTCTATTATATTATGACAGACCAGCTAGATCTACTGTCTCTATTATATTATGACAGACCAGCTAGATCTACTGTCTCTATTATATTATGACAGACCAGCTAGATCTACTGTCTCTATTATATTATGACAGACCAGCTAGATCTACTGTCTCTATTATATTATGACAGACCAGCTAGATCTACTGTCTCTATTATATTATGACAGACCAGCTAGATCTACTGTCTCTATTATATTATGACAGACCAGCTAGATCTACTGTCTCTATTATATTATGACAGACCAGCTAGATCTACTGTCTCTATTATATTATGACAGACCAGCTAGATCTACTGTCTCTATTATATTATGACAGACCAGCTAGATCTACTGTCTCTATTATATTATGACAGACCAGCTAGATCTACTGTCTCTATTATATTATGACAGACCAGCTAGATCTACTGTCTCTATTATATTATGACAGACCAGCTAGATCTACTGTCTCTATTATATTATGACAGACCAGCTAGATCTACTGTCTCTATTATATTATGACAGACCAGCTAGATCTACTGTCTCTATTATATTATGACAGACCAGCTAGATCTACTGTCTCTATTATATTATGACAGACCAGCTAGATCTACTGTCTCTATTATATTATGACAGACCAGCTAGATCTACTGTCTCTATTATATTATGACAGACCAGCTAGATCTACTGTCTCTATTATATTATGACAGACCAGCTAGATCTACTGTCTCTATTATATTATGACAGACCAGCTAGATCTACTGTCTCTATTATATTATGACAGACCAGCTAGATCTACTGTCTCTATTATATTATGACAGACCAGCTAGATCTACTGTCTCTATTATATTATGACAGACCAGCTAGATCTACTGTCTCTATTATATTATGACAGACCAGCTAGATCTACTGTCTCTATTATATTATGACAGACCAGCTAGATCTACTGTCTCTATTATATTATGACAGACCAGCTAGATCTACTGTCTCTATTATATTATGACAGACCAGCTAGATCTACTGTCTCTATTATATTATGACAGACCAGCTAGATCTACTGTCTCTATTATATTATGACAGACCAGCTAGATCTACTGTCTCTATTATATTATGACAGACCAGCTAGATCTACTGTCTCTATTATATTATGACAGACCAGCTAGATCTACTGTCTCTATTATATTGACAGACCAGCTAGATCTACTGTCTCTATTATATTATGACAGACCAGCTAGATCTACTGTCTCTATTATATTATGACAGACCAGCTAGATCTACTGTCTCTATTATATTATGACAGACCAGCTAGATCTACTGTCTCTATTATATTATGACAGACCAGCTAGATCTACTGTCTCTATTATATTATGACAGACCAGCTAGATCTACTGTCTCTATTATATTATGACAGACCAGCTAGATCTACTGTCTCTATTATATTATGACAGACCAGCTAGATCTACTGTCTCTATTATATTATGACAGACCAGCTAGATCTACTGTCTCTATTATATTATGACAGACCAGCTAGATCTACTGTCTCTATTATATATGACAGACCAGCTAGATCTACTGTCTCTATTATATTATGACAGACCAGCTAGATCTACTGTCTCTATTATATTATGACAGACCAGCTAGATCTACTGTCTCTATTATATTATGACAGACCAGCTAGATCTACTGTCTCTATTATATTATGACAGACCAGCTAGATCTACTGTCTCTATTATATTATGACAGACCAGCTAGATCTACTGTCTCTATTATATTATGACAGACCAGCTAGATCTACTGTCTCTATTATATTATGACAGACCAGCTAGATCTACTGTCTCTATTATATTATGACAGACCAGCTAGATCTACTGTCTCTATTATATTATGACAGACCAGCTAGATCTACTGTCTCTATTATATTATGACAGACCAGCTAGATCTACTGTCTCTATTATATTATGACAGACCAGCTAGATCTACTGTCTCTATTATATTATGACAGACCAGCTAGATCTACTGTCTCTATTATATTATGACAGACCAGCTAGATCTACTGTCTCTATTATATTATGACAGACCAGCTAGATCTACTGTCTCTATTATATTATGACAGACCAGCTAGATCTACTGTCTCTATTATATTATGACAGACCAGCTAGATCTACTGTCTCTATTATATTATGACAGACCAGCTAGATCTACTGTCTCTATTATATTATGACAGACCAGCTAGATCTACTGTCTCTATTATATTATGACAGACCAGCTAGATCTACTGTCTCTATTATATTATGACAGACCAGCTAGATCTACTGTCTCTATTATATTATGACAGACCAGCTAGATCTACTGTCTCTATTATATTATGACAGACCAGCTAGATCTACTGTCTCTATTATATTATGACAGACCAGCTAGATCTACTGTCTCTATTATATTATGACAGACCAGCTAGATCTACTGTCTCTATTATATTATGACAGACCAGCTAGATCTACTGTCTCTATTATATTATGACAGACCAGCTAGATCTACTGTCTCTATTATATATGACAGACCAGCTAGATCTACTGTCTCTATTATATTATGACAGACCAGCTAGATCTACTGTCTCTATTATATTATGACAGACCAGCTAGATCTACTGTCTCTATTATATTATGACAGACCAGCTAGATCTACTGTCTCTATTATATTATGACAGACCAGCTAGATCTACTGTCTCTATTATATTATGACAGACCAGCTAGATCTACTGTCTCTATTATATTATGACAGACCAGCTAGATCTACTGTCTCTATTATATTATGACAGACCAGCTAGATCTACTGTCTCTATTATATTATGACAGACCAGCTAGATCTACTGTCTCTATTATATTATGACAGACCAGCTAGATCTACTGTCTCTATTATATTATGACAGACCAGCTAGATCTACTGTCTCTATTATATTATGACAGACCAGCTAGATCTACTGTCTCTATTATATTATGACAGACCAGCTAGATCTACTGTCTCTATTATATTATGACAGACCAGCTAGATCTACTGTCTCTATTATATTATGACAGACCAGCTAGATCTACTGTCTCTATTATATTATGACAGACCAGCTAGATCTACTGTCTCTATTATATTATGACAGACCAGCTAGATCTACTGTCTCTATTATATTATGACAGACCAGCTAGATCTACTGTCTCTATTATATTATGACAGACCAGCTAGATCTACTGTCTCTATTATATTATGACAGACCAGCTAGATCTACTGTCTCTATTATATTATGACAGACCAGCTAGATCTACTGTCTCTATTATATTATGACAGACCAGCTAGATCTACTGTCTCTATTATATTATGACAGACCAGCTAGATCTACTGTCTCTATTATATTATGACAGACCAGCTAGATCTACTGTCTCTATTATATTATGACAGACCAGCTAGATCTACTGTCTCTATTATATTATGACAGACCAGCTAGATCTACTGTCTCTATTATATTATGACAGACCAGCTAGATCTACTGTCTCTATTATATTATGACAGACCAGCTAGATCTACTGTCTCTATTATATTATGACAGACCAGCTAGATCTACTGTCTCTATTATATTATGACAGACCAGCTAGATCTACTGTCTCTATTATATTATGACAGACCAGCTAGATCTACTGTCTCTATTATATTATGACAGACCAGCTAGATCTACTGTCTCTATTATATATGACAGACCAGCTAGATCTACTGTCTCTATTATATTATGACAGACCAGCTAGATCTACTGTCTCTATTATATTATGACAGACCAGCTAGATCTACTGTCTCTATTATATTATGACAGACCAGCTAGATCTACTGTCTCTATTATATATGACAGACCAGCTAGATCTACTGTCTCTATTATATTATGACAGACCAGCTAGATCTACTGTCTCTATTATATTATGACAGACCAGCTAGATCTACTGTCTCTATTATATTGACAGACCAGCTAGATCTACTGTCTCTATTAATTATGACAGACCAGCTAGATCTACTGTCTCTATTATATTATGACAGACCAGCTAGATCTACTGTCTCTATTATATTATGACAGACCAGCTAGATCTACTGTCTCTATTATATTATGACAGACCAGCTAGATCTACTGTCTCTATTATATTATGACAGACCAGCTAGATCTACTGTCTCTATTATATTATGACAGACCAGCTAGATCTACTGTCTCTATTATATTATGACAGACCAGCTAGATCTACTGTCTCTATTATATTATGACAGACCAGCTAGATCTACTGTCTCTATTATATTATGACAGACCAGCTAGATCTACTGTCTCTATTATATTATGACAGACCAGCTAGATCTACTGTCTCTATTATATTATGACAGACCAGCTAGATCTACTGTCTCTATTATATTATGACAGACCAGCTAGATCTACTGTCTCTATTATATTATGACAGACCAGCTAGATCTACTGTCTCTATTATATTATGACAGACCAGCTAGATCTACTGTCTCTATTATATTATGACAGACCAGCTAGATCTACTGTCTCTATTATATTATGACAGACCAGCTAGATCTACTGTCTCTATTATATTATGACAGACCAGCTAGATCTACTGTCTCTATTATATTATGACAGACCAGCTAGATCTACTGTCTCTATTATATTATGACAGACCAGCTAGATCTACTGTCTCTATTATATTATGACAGACCAGCTAGATCTACTGTCTCTATTATATTATGACAGACCAGCTAGATCTACTGTCTCTATTATATTATGACAGACCAGCTAGATCTACTGTCTCTATTATATTATGACAGACCAGCTAGATCTACTGTCTCTATTATATTATGACAGACCAGCTAGATCTACTGTCTCTATTATATTATGACAGACCAGCTAGATCTACTGTCTCTATTATATTATGACAGACCAGCTAGATCTACTGTCTCTATTATATTATGACAGACCAGCTAGATCTACTGTCTCTATTATATTATGACAGACCAGCTAGATCTACTGTCTCTATTATATTATGACAGACCAGCTAGATCTACTGTCTCTATTATATTATGACAGACCAGCTAGATCTACTGTCTCTATTATATATGACAGACCAGCTAGATCTACTGTCTCTATTATATTATGACAGACCAGCTAGATCTACTGTCTCTATTATATATGACAGACCAGCTAGATCTACTGTCTCTATTATATTATGACAGACCAGCTAGATCTACTGTCTCTATTATATGACAGACCAGCTAGATCTACTGTCTCTATTATATTATGACAGACCAGCTAGATCTACTGTCTCTATTATAATATGACAGACCAGCTAGATCTACTGTCTCTATTATATTTGTGACAGACCAGCTAGATCTACTGTCTCTATTATATAATGACAGACCAGCTAGATCTACTGTCTCTATTATAATTATGACCAGACCACTATTTTTTTTTTTTTCATTTCACCTTTATTTAACCAGGTAGGCTAGTTGAGAACAAGTTCTCATTTGCAACTGCGACCTGGCCAAGATAAAGCATAGCAGTGTGAGCATACAACAAAGAGTTACACATGGAGTAAACAATTAACAAGTCAATAACACAGTAGAAAACGAAAGGGGGGGTCTATATACAATGTGTGCAAAAGGCATGAGGAGGTAGGCAAATAATTACAATTTTGCAGATTAACACTGGAGTGATAAAAGATCAGATGGTCATGTACAGGTAGAGATATTGGTGTGCAGAAGAGCAGAAAAGTAAATAAATAAAAACAGTATGGGGATGAGGTAGGTGAAAAGGGTGGGCTATTTACCAATAGACTATGTACAGCTGCAGCGATCGGTTAGCTGCTCAGATAGCTGATGTTTTGAAGTTGGTGAGGGAGATAAAAGTCTCCAACTCAGCGATTTTTGCAATTCGTTCCAGTCACAGGCAGCAGAAGTACTGGAACGAAAGGCGGCCAAATGAGGTGTTTGGCTTTAGGGATGATCAGTGAGATACACCTGCTGGAGCGCGTGCTACGGATGGGTGTTGCCATCGTGACCAGTGAGCTGAGATAAGGCGGAGCTTTACCTAGCATAGACTTGTAGATGACCTGGAGCCAGTGGGTCTGGCGACGAATATGTAGCGAGGGCCAGCCGACTAGAGCATACAAGTCGCAGTGGTGGGTGGTATAAGGTGCTTTAGTGACAAAACGGATGGCACTGTGATAGACTGCATCCAGTTTGCTGAGTAGAGTGTTGGAAGCCATTTTGTAGATGACATCGCCGAAGTCGAGGATCGGTAGGATAGTCAGTTTTACTAGGGTAAGCTTGGCGGCTTGAGTGAAGGAGGCTTTGTTGCGGAATAGAAAGCCGACTCTTGATTTGATTTTCGATTGGAGATGTTTGATATGAGTCTGGAAGGAGAGTTTGCAGTCTAGCCAGACACCTAGGTACTTATAGACGTCCACATATTCTAGGTCGGAACCATCCAGGGTGGTGATGCTAGTCGGGCATGCAGGTGCAGGCAGCGACCGGTTGAAAAGCATGCATTTGGTTTTACTAGCGTTTAAGAGCAGTTGGAGGCCACGGAAGGAGTGTTGTATGGCATTGAAGCTTGTTTGGAGGTTAGATAGCACAGTGTCCCAAAGACGGGCCGAAAGTATATAGAATGGTGTCGTCTGCGTAGAGGTGGATCAGGGAATCGCCCGCAGCAAGAGCAACATCATTGATATACACAGAGAAAAGAGTCGGCCCGAGAATTGAACCCTGTGGCACCCACATAGAGACTGCCAGAGGACCGGACAGCATGCCCTCCGATTTGACACACTGAACTCTGTCTGCAAAGTAATTGGTGAACCAGGCAAGGCAGTCATCCGAAAAAACCGAGGCTACTGAGTCTGCCGATAAGATATGGTGATTGACAGAGTCGAAAGCCTTGGCAAGGTCGAGGAAGACGCTGCACAGTACTGTCTTTATCGATGGCGGTTTATGATGTCGTTTAGTACCTTGAGTGTGGCGGAGGTGCACCCATGACCGGTCTCGGAAACCAGATTGCACAGCGGGAGAAGGTACGGTGGATTCGAGATGGGGTCAGTGACCTGTTTGTTGACTGGCTTTCGAAGAACTTAGATAGGCAGGGCAGGATGGATATAGGTCTGTAACAGTTTGGGTCCAGGGTGTCTCCCCCTTTGAAGAGGGGGATGACTGCGGCGCTTTCCAATCCTTGGGGATCTCAGACGAGATGAAAGAGAGGTTGAACAGGCTGGTAATAGGGGTTTTGCGACAATGGTGGCAGATAGTTTCAGAAATAGAGGGTCCAGATTGTCAAGCCCAGCTGATTTGTACGGGTCCAGGTTTTGCAGCTCTTTCAGAACATCTGCTATCTGGATTTGGGTAAAGGAGAACCTGGAGAGGCTTGGGCGAGGAGCTGCGGGGGGGGCGGAGCTGTTGCCGAGGTTGAAGTAGCCAGGCGGAAGGCATGGCCAGCCGTTGAGAAATGCTTATTGAAGTTTTCGATAATCATGGATTTATCAGTGGTGACCGTGTTACCTAGCCTCAGTGCAGTGGGCAGCTGGGAGGAGGTGCTCTTGTTCTCCATGGACTTCACAGTGTCCCAGAACTTTTTGGAGTTGGAGCTACAGGATGCAAACTTCTGCCTGAAGAAGCTTGGCCTTAGCTTTCTGACTGACTGCGTTGTATTGGTTCCGGACTTCCCTGAACAGTTGCATATCACGGGGACTATTCGATGCTATTGCAGTCCGCCACAGGATGTTTTTGTGCTGGTCGAGGGCAGTCAGGTCTGGGGTGAACCAAGGGCTGTATCTGTTCTTAGTTCTGCATTTTTGAACGGAGCATGCTTATCTAAAATGGTGAGGAAGTTACTTTTAAAGATGAACCAGCATCCTCAACTGACGGGATGAGGTCATGTCCTTCAGGATACCTAAAAGGCCAGGTCGATTAGAAATGCCTGCTCACAAGAAGTGTTTTAGGGAGCGTTTGACAGTGATGAGGGGGGGTCGTTTGACTG
>NW_022262476.1:0-61979 GCF_002021735.2 Oncorhynchus kisutch
AGACAGACAGCTAGTCTCTATATATTATGACAGACCAGCTAGATCACTGTCTCTGTCTATTATATTATGACAGACCAGCTAGATCTACTGTCTCTTTATATATTATGACAGACCAGCTAGATCTACTGTCTCTATTATATTGACAGACCAGCTATTTGTCTCTATTATTGACAGACCAGCTAGATCTAACTGTCTCTATTATATTATGACAGACCAGCTAGATCTACTGTCTCTATTATATTATGACAACCAGCTAGATCTACTGTCTCTATTATAATATGACAGACCAGCTAGATCCACTGTATATGTTTTGACAGACCAGCTAGATCTAATGTCTCTATTATATTTGACAGACCAGCTAGATCTACTGTCTCTATTATATTGACAGACCAGCTAGATCTACTGTCTCTATTATATTATGACAGACCAGCTAGATCTACTGTCTCTATTATATTATGACAGACCAGCTAGATCTACTGTCTCTATTATATTATGACAGACCAGCTAGATCTACTGTCTCTATTATATTATGACAGACCAGCTAGATCTACTGTCTCTATTATATTATGACAGACCAGCTAGATCTACTGTCTCTATTATATTTTGACAGACCAGCTAGATCTACTGTCTCTATTATATTATGACAGACCAGCTAGATCTACTGTCTCTATTATATATGACAGACCAGCTAGATCTACTGTCTCTATTATATTTGACAGACCAGCTAGATCTACTGTCTCTATTATATTATGACAGACCAGCTAGATCTACTGTCTCTATTATATTATGACAGACCAGCTAGATCTACTGTCTCTATTATATTATGACAGACCAGCTAGATCTACTGTCTCTATTATATTATGACAGACCAGCTAGATCTACTGTCTCTATTATAATTATGACAGACCAGCTAGATCTACTGTCTCTATTATATTATGACAGACCAGCTAGATCTACTGTCTCTATTATATTATGACAGACCAGCTAGATCTACTGTCTCTATTATATTATGACAGACCAGCTAGATCTACTGTCTCTATTATATTATGACAGACCAGCTAGATCTACTGTCTCTATTATATTATGACAGACCAGCTAGATCTACTGTCTCTATTATATTATGACAGACCAGCTAGATCTACTGTCTCTATTATTTATGACAGACCAGCTAGATCTACTGTCTCTATTATATTATGACAGACCAGCTAGATCTACTGTCTCTATTATATTATGACAGACCAGCTAGATCTACTGTCTCTATTATATATGACAGACCAGCTAGATCTACTGTCTCTATTATATTATGACAGACCAGCTAGATCTACTGTCTCTATTATATTATGACAGACCAGCTAGATCTACTGTCTCTATTATAATATGACAGACCAGCTAGATCTACTGTCTCTATTATATTATGACAGACCAGCTAGATCTACTGTCTCTATTATATTATGACAGACCAGCTAGATCTACTGTCTCTATTATATTATGACAGACCAGCTAGATCTACTGTCTCTATATATTATGACAGACCAGCTAGATCTACTGTCTCTATTATATTATGACAGACCAGCTAGATCTACTGTCTCTATTATATTATGACAGACCAGCTAGATCTACTGTCTCTATTATATTATGACAGACCAGCTAGATCTACTGTCTCTATATATTATGACAGACCAGCTAGATCTACTGTCTCTATTATATTATGACAGACCAGCTAGATCTACTGTCTCTATTATATTATGACAGACCAGCTAGATCTACTGTCTCTATTATATTATGACAGACCAGCTAGATCTACTGTCTCTATTATATTATGACAGACCAGCTAGATCTACTCTCTATTATATTATGACAGACCAGCTAGATCTACTGTCTCTATTATATTATGACAGACCAGCTAGATCTACTGTCTCTATTATATTATGACAGACCAGCTAGATCTACTGTCTCTATTATATTATGACAGACCAGCTAGATCTACTGTCTCTATTATATTATACAGACCAGCTGATCTACTGTCTCTATTATTTATGACAGACAGCTAGATCTACTGTCTCTATTATATTATGACAGACCAGCTAGATCTACTGTCTCTATTATATTATGACAGACCAGCTAGATCTACTGTCTCTATTATATTATGACAGACCAGCTAGATCTAATGTCTCTATTATATTATGACAGACCAGCTAGATCTACTGTCTCTATTATATTATGACAGACCAGCTAGATCTACTGTCTCTATTATATTATGACAGACCAGCTAGATCTACTGTCTCTATTATATTATGACAGACCAGCTAGATCTACTGTCTCTATTATATTATGACAGACCAGCTAGATCTACTGTCTCTATTATATATGACAGACCAGCTAGATCTACTGTCTCTATTATATTATGACAGACCAGCTAGATCTACTGTCTCTATTATATTATGACAGACCAGCTAGATCTACTGTCTCTATTATATTATGACAGACCAGCTAGATCTACTGTCTCTATTATATATGACAGACCAGCTAGATCTACTGTCTCTATTATATATGACAGACCAGCTAGATCTACTGTCTCTATTATATTATGACAGACCAGCTAGATCTACTGTCTCTATTATATTATGACAGACCAGCTAGATCTACTGTCTCTATATATTATGACAGACCAGCTAGATCTACTGTCTCTATTATATTATGACAGACAGCTAGATCTACTGTCTCTATTATATTATGACAGACCAGCTAGATCTACTGTCTCTATTATATTATGACAGACCAGCTAGATCTACTGTCTCTATTATATTATGACAGACCAGCTAGATCTACTGTCTCTATTATATTATGACAGACCAGCTAGATCTACTGTCTCTATTATATATGACAGACCAGCTAGATCTACTGTCTCTATTATATTATGACAGACCAGCTAGATCTACTGTCTCTATTATATTATGACAGACCAGCTAGATCTACTGTCTCTATTATATATGACAGACCAGCTAGATCTACTGTCTCTATTATATTATGACAGACCAGCTAGATCTACTGTCTCTATTATATTATGACAGACCAGCTAGATCTACTGTCTCTATTATATTTGACAGACCAGCTAGATCTACTGTCTCTATATATTATGACAGACCAGCTAGATCTACTGTCTCTATTATATTATGACAGACCAGCTAGATCTACTGTCTCTATTATATTATGACAGACCAGCTAGATCTACTGTCTCTATTATATTATGACAGACCAGCTAGATCTACTGTCTCTATTATATTATGACAGACCAGCTAGATCTACTGTCTCTATTATATTATGACAGACCAGCTAGATCTACTGTCTCTATTATATTATGACAGACCAGCTAGATCTACTGTCTCTATTATATTATGACAGACCAGCTAGATCTACTGTCTCTATTATATTATGACAGACCAGCTAGATCTACTGTCTCTATTATATTATGACAGACCAGCTAGATCTACTGTCTCTATTATATTATGACAGACCAGCTAGATCTACTGTCTCTATTATATTATGACAGACCAGCTAGATCTACTGTCTCTATTATATTATGACAGACCAGCTAGATCTACTGTCTCTATTATATTATGACAGACCAGCTAGATCTACTGTCTCTATTATATATGACAGACCAGCTAGATCTACTGTCTCTATTATATTATGACAGACCAGCTAGATCTACTGTCTCTATTATATTATGACAGACCAGCTAGATCTATGTCTAGATCTACTGTCTCTATTATATTATGACAGACCAGCTAGATCTACTGTCTCTATTATATTATGACAGACCAGCTAGATCTACTGTCTCTATTATATTATGACAGACCAGCTAGATCTACTGTCTCTATTATATTATGACAGACCAGCTAGATCTACTGTCTCTATTATATTATGACAGACCAGCTAGATCTACTGTCTCTATTATATTATGACAGACCAGCTAGATCTACTGTCTCTATTATATTATGACAGACCAGCTAGATCTACTGTCTCTATTATATTATGACAGACCAGCTAGATCTACTGTCTCTATTATATTATGACAGACCAGCTAGATCTACTGTCTCTATTATATTATGACAGACCAGCTAGATCTACTGTCTCTATTATATTATGACAGACCAGCTAGATCTACTGTCTCTATTATATTATGACAGACCAGCTAGATCTACTGTCTCTATTATATTATGACAGACCAGCTAGATCTACTGTCTCTATTATATTATGACAGACCAGCTAGATCTACTGTCTCTATTATATTATGACAGACCAGCTAGATCTACTGTCTCTATTATATTATGACAGACCAGCTAGATCTACTGTCTCTATTATATTATGACAGACCAGCTAGATCTACTGTCTCTATTATATTATGACAGACCAGCTAGATCTACTGTCTCTATTATATTATGACAGACCAGCTAGATCTACTGTCTCTATTATATTATGACAGACCAGCTAGATCTACTGTCTCTATTATATTATGACAGACCAGCTAGATCTACTGTCTCTATTATATTATGACAGACCAGCTAGATCTACTGTCTCTATTATATTATGACAGACCAGCTAGATCTACTGTCTCTATTATATTATGACAGACCAGCTAGATCTACTGTCTCTATTATATTATGACAGACCAGCTAGATCTACTGTCTCTATTATATTATGACAGACCAGCTAGATCTACTGTCTCTATTATATTATGACAGACCAGCTAGATCTACTGTCTCTATTATATTATGACAGACCAGCTAGATCTACTGTCTCTATTATATTATGACAGACCAGCTAGATCTACTGTCTCTATTATATTATGACAGACCAGCTAGATCTACTGTCTCTATTATATTATGACAGACCAGCTAGATCTACTGTCTCTATTATATTATGACAGACCAGCTAGATCTACTGTCTCTATTATAATATGACAGACCAGCTAGATCTACTGTCTCTATTATATTATGACAGACCAGCTAGATCTACTGTCTCTATTATATTTGACAGACCAGCTAGATCTACTGTCTCTATTATATTATGACAGACCAGCTAGATCTACTGTCTCTATTATAATATGACAGACCAGCTAGATCTACTGTCTCTATTATATTATGACAGACCAGCTAGATCTACTGTCTCTATTAT
Source organism: Oncorhynchus kisutch (assembly GCF_002021735.2). Taxonomy (NCBI): domain Eukaryota; kingdom Metazoa; phylum Chordata; class Actinopteri; order Salmoniformes; family Salmonidae; genus Oncorhynchus; species Oncorhynchus kisutch. Next base: position 5,179 of record NW_022262476.1, read on the forward strand.
ATTATGACAGACCAGCTAGATCTACTGTCTCTATTATATATGACAGACCAGCTAGATCTACTGTCTCTATTATATTATGACAGACCAGCTAGATCTACTGTCTCTATTATATTATGACAGACCAGCTAGATCTACTGTCTCTATTATATTATGACAGACCAGCTAGATCTACTGTCTCTATTATATTATGACAGACCAGCTAGATCTACTGTCTCTATTATATTATGACAGACCAGCTAGATCTACTGTCTCTATTATATTATGACAGACCAGCTAGATCTACTGTCTCTATTATATTATGACAGACCAGCTAGATCTACTGTCTCTATTATATTATGACAGACCAGCTAGATCTACTGTCTCTATTATAACAGACCAGCTATGACAGACCAGCTAGATCTACTGTCTCTATTATATTATGACAGACCAGCTAGATCTACTGTCTCTATTATATTATGACAGACCAGCTAGATCTACTGTCTCTATTATATTATGACAGACCAGCTAGATCTACTGTCTCTATTATATTATGACAGACCAGCTAGATCTACTGTCTCTATTATATTATGACAGACCAGCTAGATCTACTGTCTCTATTATATTATGACAGACCAGCTAGATCTACTGTCTCTATTATATTATGACAGACCAGCTAGATCTACTGTCTCTATTATATTATGACAGACCAGCTAGATCTACTGTCTCTATTATTATGACAGACCAGCTAGATCTACTGTCTCTATTATATTATGACAGACCAGCTAGATCTACTGTCTCTATTATATTATGACAGACCAGCTAGATCTACTGTCTCTATTATATATGACAGACCAGCTAGATCTACTGTCTCTATTATATTATGACAGACCAGCTAGATCTACTGTCTCTATTATATATGACAGACCAGCTAGATCTACTGTCTCTATTATATTATGACAGACCAGCTAGATCTACTGTCTCTATTATATTATGACAGACCAGCTAGATCTACTGTCTCTATTATATTATGACAGACCAGCTAGATCTACTGTCTCTATTATATTATGACAGACCAGCTAGATCTACTGTCTCTATTATATTATGACAGACCAGCTAGATCTACTGTCTCTATTATATTATGACAGACCAGCTAGATCTACTGTCTCTATTATATTATGACAGACCAGCTAGATCTACTGTCTCTATTATATTATGACAGACCAGCTAGATCTACTGTCTCTATTATATTATGACAGACCAGCTAGATCTACTGTCTCTATTATATTATGACAGACCAGCTAGATCTACTGTCTCTATTATATTATGACAGACCAGCTAGATCTACTGTCTCTATTATATATGACAGACCAGCTAGATCTACTGTCTCTATTATATTATGACAGACCAGCTAGATCTACTGTCTCTATTATATTATGACAGACCAGCTAGATCTACTGTCTCTATTATATATGACAGACCAGCTAGATCTACTGTCTCTATTATATTATGACAGACCAGCTAGATCTACTGTCTCTATTATATTATGACAGACCAGCTAGATCTACTGTCTCTATTATATTATGACAGACCAGCTAGATCTACTGTCTCTATTATATTATGACAGACCAGCTAGATCTACTGTCTCTATTATATTATGACAGACCAGCTAGATCTACTGTCTCTATTATATTATGACAGACCAGCTAGATCTACTGTCTCTATTATATTATGACAGACCAGCTAGATCTACTGTCTCTATTATATTATGACAGACCAGCTAGATCTACTGTCTCTATATATTATGACAGACCAGCTAGATCTACTGTCTCTATTATATTATGACAGACCAGCTAGATCTACTGTCTCTATTATATTATGACAGACCAGCTAGATCTACTGTCTCTATTATATTATGACAGACCAGCTAGATCTACTGTCTCTATTATATTATGACAGACCAGCTAGATCTACTGTCTCTATTATATTATGACAGACCAGCTAGATCTACTGTCTCTATTATATTATGACAGACCAGCTAGATCTACTGTCTCTATTATATTATGACAGACCAGCTAGATCTACTGTCTCTATTATATTATGACAGACCAGCTAGATCTACTGTCTCTATTATATTATGACAGACCAGCTAGATCTACTGTCTCTATTATATTATGACAGACCAGCTAGATCTACTGTCTCTATTATATTATGACAGACCAGCTAGATCTACTGTCTCTATTATATTATGACAGACCAGCTAGATCTACTGTCTCTATTATATTATGACAGACCAGCTAGATCTACTGTCTCTATATATTATGACAGACCAGCTAGATCTACTGTCTCTATTATATTATGACAGACCAGCTAGATCTACTGTCTCTATTATATTATGACAGACCAGCTAGATCTACTGTCTCTATTATATTGACAGACCAGCTAGATCTACTGTCTCTATTATATTATGACAGACCAGCTAGATCTACTGTCTCTATTATATTATGACAGACCAGCTAGATCTACTGTCTCTATTATATTATGACAGACCAGCTAGATCTACTGTCTCTATTATATTATGACAGACCAGCTAGATCTACTGTCTCTATTATATTATGACAGACAGCTAGATCTACTGTCTCTATTATATATGACAGACCAGCTAGATCTACTGTCTCTATTATTTTGACAGACCAGCTAGATCTACTGTCTCTATTATATTATGACAGACCAGCTAGATCTACTGTCTCTATTATATTATGACAGACCAGCTAGATCTACTGTCTCTATTATATTATGACAGACCAGCTAGATCTACTGTCTCTATTATATATGACAGACCAGCTAGATCTACTGTCTCTATTATAATATGACAGACCAGCTAGATCTACTGTCTCTATTATATTATGACAGACCAGCTAGATCTACTGTCTCTATTATATTATGACAGACCAGCTAGATCTACTGTCTCTATTATATTATGACAGACCAGCTAGATCTACTGTCTCTATTATATTATGACAGACCAGCTAGATCTACTGTCTCTATTATATTATGACAGACCAGCTAGATCTACTGTCTCTATTATATTATGACAGACCAGCTAGATCTACTGTCTCTATTATATTATGACAGACCAGCTAGATCTACTGTCTCTATTATATTATGACAGACCAGCTAGATCTACTGTCTCTATTATATTATGACAGACCAGCTAGATCTACTGTCTCTATTATATTATGACAGACCAGCTAGATCTACTGTCTCTATTATATTATGACAGACCAGCTAGATCTACTGTCTCTATTATATTATGACAGACCAGCTAGATCTACTGTCTCTATTATATTATGACAGACCAGCTAGATCTACTGTCTCTATTATATTATGACAGACCAGCTAGATCTACTGTCTCTATTATATTATGACAGACCAGCTAGATCTACTGTCTCTATTATATTATGACAGACCAGCTAGATCTACTGTCTCTATTATATTATGACAGACCAGCTAGATCTACTGTCTCTATTATATTATGACAGACCAGCTAGATCTACTGTCTCTATTATATTATGACAGACCAGCTAGATCTACTGTCTCTATTATATTATGACAGACCAGCTAGATCTACTGTCTCTATTATAATATGACAGACCAGCTAGATCTACTGTCTCTCTATTATATTATGACAGACCAGCTAGATCTACTGTCTCTATTATATTATGACAGACCAGCTAGATCTACTGTCTCTATTATATTATGACAGACCAGCTAGATCTACTGTCTCTATTATATTATGACAGACCAGCTAGATCTACTGTCTCTATTATATATGACAGACCAGCTAGATCTACTGTCTCTATTATATTATGACAGACCAGCTAGATCTACTGTCTCTATTATAATATGACAGACCAGCTAGATCTACTGTCTCTATTATATTATGACAGACCAGCTAGATCTACTGTCTCTATTATATTATGACAGACCAGCTAGATCTACTGTCTCTATTATATTATGACAGACCAGCTAGATCTACTGTCTCTATTATATTATGACAGACCAGCTAGATCTACTGTCTCTATTATATTATGACAGACCAGCTAGATCTACTGTCTCTATTATATTATGACAGACCAGCTAGATCTACTGTCTCTATTATATTATGACAGACCAGCTAGATCTACTGTCTCTATTATAATATGACAGACCAGCTAGATCTACTGTCTCTATTATATTATGACAGACCAGCTAGATCTAATGTCTCTATTATATTATGACAGACCAGCTAGATCTACTGTCTCTATTATATTATGACAGACCAGCTAGATCTACTGTCTCTATTATATTATGACAGACCAGCTAGATCTACTGTCTCTATTATATTATGACAGACCAGCTAGATCTACTGTCTCTATTATAATATGACAGACCAGCTAGATCTACTGTCTCTATTATATTATGACAGACCAGCTAGATCTACTGTCTCTATTATATTATGACAGACCAGCTAGATCTACTGTCTCTATTATATTATGACAGACCAGCTAGATCTACTGTCTCTATTATAATATGACAGACCAGCTAGATCTACTGTCTCTATTATATTATGACAGACCAGCTAGATCTACTGTCTCTATTATATTATGACAGACCAGCTAGATCTACTGTCTCTATTATATTATGACAGACCAGCTAGATCTACTGTCTCTATTATATTATGACAGACCAGCTAGATCTACTGTCTCTATTATATTATGACAGACCAGCTAGATCTACTGTCTCTATTATATTATGACAGACCAGCTAGATCTACTGTCTCTATTATATTATGACAGACCAGCTAGATCTACTGTCTCTATTATATTATGACAGACCAGCTAGATCTAATGTCTCTATTATATATGACAGACCAGCTAGATCTACTGTCTCTATTATATTATGACAGACCAGCTAGATCTACTGTCTCTATTATATTATGACAGACCAGCTAGATCTACTGTCTCTATTAATTGACAGACCAGCTAGATCTACTGTCTCTATTATATTATGACAGACCAGCTAGATCTACTGTCTCTATTATATTATGACAGACCAGCTAGATCTACTGTCTCTATTATATTATGACAGACCAGCTAGATCTACTGTCTCTATTATATTATGACAGACCAGCTAGATCTACTGTCTCTATTATATTATGACAGACCAGCTAGATCTACTGTCTCTATTATATTATGACAGACCAGCTAGATCTACTGTCTCTATTATAATATGACAGACCAGCTAGATCTACTGTCTCTATTATATTATGACAGACCAGCTAGATCTACTGTCTCTATTATATTATGACAGACCAGCTAGATCTACTGTCTCTATTATATTATGACAGACCAGCTAGATCTACTGTCTCTATTATATTATGACAGACCAGCTAGATCTACTGTCTCTATTATATATGACAGACCAGCTAGATCTACTGTCTCTATTATATTATGACAGACCAGCTAGATCTACTGTCTCTATTATATTATGACAGACCAGCTAGATCTACTGTCTCTATTATAATATGACAGACCAGCTAGATCTACTGTCTCTATTATATTATGACAGACCAGCTAGATCTACTGTCTCTATTATAATATGACAGACCAGCTAGATCTACTGTCTCTATTATATTTGACAGACCAGCTAGATCTACTGTCTCTATTATATTATGACAGACCAGCTAGATCTACTGTCTCTATTATATTATGACAGACCAGCTAGATCTACTGTCTCTATTATATTATGACAGACCAGCTAGATCTACTGTCTCTATTATATTATGACAGACCAGCTAGATCTACTGTCTCTATTATATTATGCACACCAGCTAGATCTACTGTCTCTATTATATTATGACAGACCAGCTAGATCTACTGTCTCTATTATATTATGACAGACCAGCTAGATCTACTGTCTCTATTATATTATGACAGACCAGCTAGATCTACTGTCTCTATTATATTATGACAGACCAGCTAGATCTACTGTCTCTATTATATTATGACAGACCAGCTAGATCTACTGTCTCTATTATAATATGACAGACCAGCTAGATTCACTGTCTCTATTATATTATGACAGACCAGCTAGATCTACTGTCTCTATTATATTGTTACAGACCAGCTAGATCTAATGTCTCTATTATATTGTTACAGACCAGCTAGATCTACTGTCTCTATTATATTATGACAGACCAGCTAGATCTACTGTCTCTATTATATTATGACAGACCAGCTAGATCTACTGTCTCTATTATAATATGACAGACCAGCTAGATCTAATGCCTCTTTTATATTGTGACAGATCAGCTAGATCTAATGTCTCTATTATATTATGACAGACAAGCTAGATGTACTGTCTCTATTATATTATGACAGACCATCTAGATCTACTGTCTCTATTATATCATGACCGACCAGCTAGATCTACTGTCTCTATTATATTATGACAGACCAGCTAGATCTACTGTCTCTATTATATTATGACAGACCAGCTAGATCTACTGTCTCTATTATAATATGACCGACCAGCTAGATCTAATGTCTCTATTATATTATGACAGACCAGCTAGATCCACTGTCTCTATTATAATATGATAGACCAGCTAGATCTACTGTAACTATGTCTCTGTTGTAATTTGACAGACCAACTAGATCTACTGTCTCTATTATATTATGACAGACCAGCTAGAACTACGATCTCTATTATATTATGACAGACCAGCTAGATCTACTGTCTCTATTGTATTATGAAAGACCAGCTAGATTTTTTTATTTTTTTTATTTCACCTTTATTTAACCAGGTAGGCTAGTTGAGAACAAGTTCTCATTTGCAACTGCGACCTGGCCAAGATAAAGCATAGCAGTGTGAGCAGACAACAAAGAGTTACACATGGAGTAAACAATTAACAAGTCAATAACACAGTAGAAAACAAAGGGGGGGTCTATATACAATGTGTGCAAAAGGCATGAGGAGGTAGGCAAATAATTACAATTTTGCAGATTAACACTGGAGTGATTAAAGATCAGATGGTCATGTACAGATAGAGATATTGGTGTGCAGAAGAGCAGAAAAGTAAATAAATAAAAACAGTATGGGGATGAGGTAGGTGAAAAGGGTGGGCTATTTACCAATAGACTATGTACAGCTGCAGCGATCGGTTAGCTGCTCAGATAGCTGATGTTTGAAGTTGGTGAGGGAGATAAAGTCTCCAACTTCAGCGATTTTTGCAATTCGTTCCAGTCACAGGCAGCAGAGTACTGGAACGAAAGGCGGCCAAATGAGGTGTTGGCTTTAGGGATGATCAGTGAGATACACCTGCTGGAGCGCGTGCTACGGATGGGTGTTGCCATCGTGACCAGTGAGCTGAGATAAGGCGGAGCTTTACCTAGCATAGACTTGTAGATGACCTGGAGCCAGTGGGTCTGGCGATGAATATGTAGCGAGGGCCAGCCGACTAGAGCATACAAGTCGCAGTGGTGGGTGGTATAAGGTGCTTTAGTGACAAAACGGATGGGACGGTGATAGACTGCATCCAGTTTGCTGAGTAGAGTGTTGGAAGCCATTTTGTAGATGACATCGCCGAAGTCGAGGATCGGTAGGATTGTCAGTTTTACTAGGGTAAGCTTGGCGGCTTGAGTGAAGGAGGCTTTGTTGCGGAATAGAAAGCCGACTCTTGATTTGATTTTCGATTGGAGATGTTTGATATGAGTCTGGAAGGAGAGTTTGCAGTCTAGCCAGACACCTAGGTACTTATAGACGTCCACATATTCTAGGTCGGAACCATCCAGGGTGGTGATGCTAGTCGGGCATGCAGGTGCAGGCAGCGACCGGTTGAAAAGCATGCATTTGGTTTTACTAGCGTTTAAGAGCAGTTGGAGGCCACGGAAGGAGTGTTGTATGGCATTGAAGCTTGTTTGGAGGTTAGATAGCACAGTGTCCAAAGACGGGCCGAAAGTATATAGAATGGTGTCGTCTGCGTAGAGGTGGATCAGGGAATCGCCCGCAGCAAGAGCAACATCATTGATATACACAGAGAAAAGAGTCGGCCCGAGAATTGAACCCTGTGGCACCCCCATAGAGACTGCCAGAGGACCGGACAGCATGCCCTCCGATTTGACACACTGAACTCTGTCTGCAAAGTAATTGGTGAACCAGGCAAGGCAGTCATCCGAAAAACCGAGGCTACTGAGTCTGCCGATAAGAATATGGTGATTGACAGAGTCGAAAGCCTTGGCAAGGTCGATGAAGACGGCTGCACAGTACTGTCTTTTATCGATGGCGGTTATGATGTCGATCTACTGTCTCTATTATATTATGACAGACCAGCTAGATCTACTGTCTCTATTATATTTTGACAGACCAGCTAGATCTACTGTCTCTATTATATTATCACAGACCAGCTACATCTACTGTCTCTATTATATTATGACAGACCAGCTAGATCTACTGTCTCTATTATATTATGACAGACCAGCTAGATCTACTGTCTCTATTATATTATGACACACCAGCTAGATCTAGTGTTTCTATTATTATATGACAGACCAGCTAGATCCACTGTCTCTATTATATTATGACAGACCTGCTAGATGTAATGTCTCTATTATATTATGACAGACCAGCTAGATCAACTGTCTCTATTGTAATATGACAGACCAGCTAGATTCACTGTCTATATTATATTATGACAGACCAGCTAGATCTACTGTCTCTATTATATTATGACAGACCAGCTAGATCTACTGTCTCTATTGTATTTTGACAGACTAGCTAGATCTAATGTCTCTATTATATTATGACACACCAGCTAGATCTAGTGTCTCTATTATAATATGACAGACCAGCTAGATCCACTGTCTCTATTATGTTTTGACAGACCAGCTAGATCTAATGTCTCTATTATATTGTGACAGATCAGCTAGATCTAATGTCTCTATTATATTATGACAGACAAGCTAGATTTACTGTCTCTATTATATTATGACAGACCATCTAGATCTACTGTCTCTATTATATCATGACCGACCAGCTAGATCTACTGTCTCTATTAAATTATGACAGACCAGCTAGATCTACTGTCTCTATTATATTATGACAGACCAGCTAGATCTACTGTCTCTATTATGTTTTGACAGATCAGCTAGATCTAATGTCTCTATTGTAATATGACAGACCAGCTAGATTCACTGTCTATATTATATTATGACAGACCAGCTAGATCTAATGTCTCTATTATATTGTTACAGACCAGCTAGATCTAATGTCTCTATTATATTGTTACAGACGAGCTAGATCTACTGTCTCTATTATATTGTGACAGACCAGCTAGATCTACTGTCTCTACAATATTATGACAGACCAGCTAGATCTACTGTCTCTATTATAATATGACAGACCAGCTAGATCTACTGTCGCTATTATATTATGACAGACCAGCTAGATCTACTGTCTCTATTGTATTTTGACAGACTAGCTAGATCTAATGTCTCTATTATATTATGACACACCAGCTAGATCTAGTGTCTCTATTATAATATGACAGACCAGCTAGATCCACTGTCTCTATTATGTTTTGACAGACCAGCTAGATCTAATGTCTCGACTATATTGTGACAGATTGGCTAGATCTAATGTCTCTATTATATTATGACAGACAAGCTAGATTTACTGTCTCTATTATATTATGACAGACCATCTAGATCTACTGTCTCTATTATATCATGACCGACCAGCTAGATCTACTGTCTCTATTATATTATGACAGACCAGCTAGATCTACTGTCTCTATTATATTATGACAGACCAGCTAGATCTACTGTCTCTATTATAATATGACCGACCAGCTAGATCTAATGTCTCTATTATATTATGACAGACCAGCTAGATCCACTGTCTCTATTATAATATGATAGACCAGCTAGATCTACTGTAACTATGTCTCTGTTGTAATTTGACAGACCAACTAGATCTACTGTCTCTATTATATTATGACAGACAAGCTAGAACTACGATCTCTATTATATTATGACAGACCAGCTAGATCTACTGTTTCTATTGTATTATGAAAGACAGCTAGATCTACTGTCTCTATTATATTATGACAGACCAGCTTGATCTACTGTCTCTATTATATTATCACAGACCAGCTAGATCTACTGTCTCTATTGTATTTTCACAGACCAGCTAGGTCTAATGTCTCTATTATATTATGACACACCAGCTAGATCTAGTGTCTCTATTATTACATGACAGACCAGCTAGATCCACTGTCTCTATTATATTATGACAGACCTGCTAGATGTAATGTCTCTATTATATTATGACAGACCAGCTAGATCAACTGTCTCTATTGTAATATGACAGACCAGCTAGATTCACTGTCTATATTATATTATGACAGACCAGCTAGATCTAATGTCTCTATTATATTGTTACAGACCAGCTAGATCTAATGTCTCTATTATATTGTTACAGACCAGCTAGATCTACTGTCTCTATTATATTGTGACAGACTAGCTAGATCTACTGTCTCTATAATATTATGACAGACCAGCTAGATCTACTGTCTCTATTATAATATGACAGACCAGCTAGATCTAATGTCTCTTTTATATTGTGACAGATCAGCTAGATCTAATGTTCTCTATTATATTATGACAGACAAGCTAGATTTACTGTCTCTATTATATTATGACAGACCATCTAGATCTACTGTCTCTATTATATCATGACCGACCAGCTAGATCTACTGTCTCTATTATATTATGACAGACCAGCTAGATCTACTGTCTCTATTATATTATGACAGACCAGCTAGATCTACTGTCTCTATTATAATATGACCGACCAGCTAGATCTAATGTCTCTATTATATTATGACAGACCAGCTAGATCCACTGTCTCTATTATAATATGATAGACCAGCTAGATCTACTGTAACTATGTCTCTGTTGTAATTTGACAGACCAACTAGATCTACTGTCTCTATTATATTATGACAGACCAGCTAGAACTACGATCTCTATTATATTATGACAGACCAGCTAGATCTACTGTCTCTATTGTATTATGAAAGACCAGCTAGATTTTTTTTATTTTTTTATTTCACCTTTATTTAACCAGGTAGGCTAGTTGAGAACAAGTTCTCATTTGCAACTGCGACCTGGCCAAGATAAAGCATAGCAGTGTGAGCAGACAACAAAGAGTTACACATGGAGTAAACAATTAACAAGTCAATAACACAGTAGAAAACAAAGGGGGGGTCTATATACAATGTGTGCAAAAGGCATGAGGAGGTAGGCAAATAATTACAATTTTGCAGATTAACACTGGAGTGATAAAGATCAGATGGTCATGTACAGGTAGAGATATTGGTGTGCAGAAGAGCAGAAAAGTAAATAAATAAAAACAGTATGGGGATGAGGTAGGTGAAAAGGGTGGGCTATTTACCAATAGACTATGTACAGCTGCAGCGATCGGTTAGCTGCTCAGATAGCTGATGTTGAAGTTGGTGAGGGAGATAAAAGTCTCCAACTTCAGCGATTTTTGCAATTCGTTCCAGTCACAGGCAGCAGAGTACTGGAACGAAAGGCGGCCAAATGAGGTGTTGGCTTTAGGGATGATCAGTGAGATACACCTGCTGGAGCGCGTGCTACGGATGGGTGTTGCCATCGTGACCAGTGAGCTGAGATAAGGCGGAGCTTTACCCTAGCATAGACTTGTAGATGACCTGGAGCCAGTGGGTCTGGCGACGAATATGTAGCGAGGGCCAGCCGACTAGAGCATACAAGTCGCAGTGGTGGGTGGTATAAGGTGCTTTAGTGACAAAACGGATGGGACTGTGATAGACTGCATCCAGTTTGCTGAGTAGAGTGTTGGAAGCCATTTTGTAGATGACATCGCCGAAGTCGAGGATCGGTAGGATAGTCAGTTTTACTAGGGTAAGCTTGGCGGCTTGAGTGAAGGAGGCTTTGTTGCGGAATAGAAAGCCGACTCTTGATTTGATTTTCGATTGGAGATGTTTGATATGAGTCTGGAAGGAGAGTTTGCAGTCTAGCCAGACACCTAGGTACTTATAGACGTCCACATATTCTAGGTCGGAACCATCCAGGGTGGTGATGCTAGTCGGGCATGCAGGTGCAGGCAGCGACCGGTTGAAAAGCATGCATTTGGTTTTACTAGCGTTTAAGAGCAGTTGGAGGCCACGGAAGGAGTGTTGTATGGCATTGAAGCTTGTTTGGAGGTTAGATAGCACAGTGTCCAAAGACGGGCCGAAAGTATATAGAATGGTGTCGTCTGCGTAGAGGTGGATCAGGGAATCGCCCGCAGCAAGAGCAACATCATTGATATACACAGAGAAAAGAGTCGGCCCGAGAATTGAACCCTGTGGCAACCCCCATAGAGACTGCCAGAGGACCGGACAGCATGCCCTCCGATTTGACACACTGAACTCTGTCTGCAAAGTAATTGGTGAACAGGCAAGGCAGTCCATCCGAAAAACCGAGGCTACTGAGTCTGCCGATAAGAATATGGTGATTGACAGAGTCGAAAGCCTTGGCAAGGTCGATGAAGACGGCTGCACGTACTGTCCTTTTATCGATGGCGGTATGATGTCGATCTACTGTCCCTCTATTATCGTTATGACCAGACCAGCTTAGATCTACCTGTTCTCTATTATATTATACAGACCAGCTAGATCTACTGTCTCTATTTATATTATCACAGGACCAGCTAGATCTTCTGTCCTCTATTAATATTATGACAGACCAGCTAGATCTACTGTCTCTATTATATTATGACAGACCAGCTAGATCTACTGTCTCTATTATATTATGACAGACCAGCTAGATCTACTGTCTCTATTATATTATGACAGACCAGCTAGATCTACTGTCTCTATTATATTATGACAGACCAGCTAGATCTACTGTCTCTATTATATTATGACAGACCAGCTAGATCTACTGTCTCTATTATATTATGACAGACCAGCTAGATCTACTGTCTCTATTATATTATGACAGACCAGCTAGATCTACTGTCTCTATTATATTATGACAGACCAGCTAGATCTACTGTCTCTATTATATTATGACAGACCAGCTAGATCTACTGTCTCTATTATATTATGACAGACCAGCTAGATCTACTGTCTCTATTATATTATGACAGACCAGCTAGATCTACTGTCTCTATTATATTATGACAGACCAGCTAGATCTACTGTCTCTATTATATTATGACAGACCAGCTAGATCTACTGTCTCTATTATATTATGACAGACCAGCTAGATCTACTGTCTCTATTATATTATGACAGACCAGCTAGATCTACTGTCTCTATTATATTATGACAGACCAGCTAGATCTACTGTCTCTATTATATTATGACAGACCAGCTAGATCTACTGTCTCTATTATATTATGACAGACCAGCTAGATCTACTGTCTCTATTATATTATGACAGACCAGCTAGATCTACTGTCTCTATTATATTATGACAGACCAGCTAGATCTACTGTCTCTATTATATTATGACAGACCAGCTAGATCTACTGTCTCTATTATATTATGACAGACCAGCTAGATCTACTGTCTCTATTATATTATGACAGACCAGCTAGATCTACTGTCTCTATTATATTATGACAGACCAGCTAGATCTACTGTCTCTATTATATTATGACAGACCAGCTAGATCTACTGTCTCTATTATATTATGACAGACCAGCTAGATCTACTGTCTCTATTATATTATGACAGACCAGCTAGATCTACTGTCTCTATTATATTATGACAGACCAGCTAGATCTACTGTCTCTATTATATTATGACAGACCAGCTAGATCTACTGTCTCTATTATATTATGACAGACCAGCTAGATCTACTGTCTCTATTATATTATGACAGACCAGCTAGATCTACTGTCTCTATTATATTATGACAGACCAGCTAGATCTACTGTCTCTATTATATTATGACAGACCAGCTAGATCTACTGTCTCTATTATATTATGACAGACCAGCTAGATCTACTGTCTCTATTATATTATGACAGACCAGCTAGATCTACTGTCTCTATTATATTATGACAGACCAGCTAGATCTACTGTCTCTATTATATTATGACAGACCAGCTAGATCTACTGTCTCTATTATATTATGACAGACCAGCTAGATCTACTGTCTCTATTATATTATGACAGACCAGCTAGATCTACTGTCTCTATTATATTATGACAGACCAGCTAGATCTACTGTCTCTATTATATTATGACAGACCAGCTAGATCTACTGTCTCTATTATATTATGACAGACCAGCTAGATCTACTGTCTCTATTATATTATGACAGACCAGCTAGATCTACTGTCTCTATTATATTATGACAGACCAGCTAGATCTACTGTCTCTATTATATTATGACAGACCAGCTAGATCTACTGTCTCTATTATATTATGACAGACCAGCTAGATCTACTGTCTCTATTATATTATGACAGACCAGCTAGATCTACTGTCTCTATTATATTATGACAGACCAGCTAGATCTACTGTCTCTATTATATTATGACAGACCAGCTAGATCTACTGTCTCTATTATATTATGACAGACCAGCTAGATCTACTGTCTCTATTATATTATGACAGACCAGCTAGATCTACTGTCTCTATTATATTATGACAGACCAGCTAGATCTACTGTCTCTATTATATTATGACAGACCAGCTAGATCTACTGTCTCTATTATATTATGACAGACCAGCTAGATCTACTGTCTCTATTATATTATGACAGACCAGCTAGATCTACTGTCTCTATTATATTATGACAGACCAGCTAGATCTACTGTCTCTATTATATTATGACAGACCAGCTAGATCTACTGTCTCTATTATATTATGACAGACCAGCTAGATCTACTGTCTCTATTATATTATGACAGACCAGCTAGATCTACTGTCTCTATTATATTATGACAGACCAGCTAGATCTACTGTCTCTATTATATTATGACAGACCAGCTAGATCTACTGTCTCTATTATATTATGACAGACCAGCTAGATCTACTGTCTCTATTATATTATGACAGACCAGCTAGATCTACTGTCTCTATTATATTATGACAGACCAGCTAGATCTACTGTCTCTATTATATTATGACAGACCAGCTAGATCTACTGTCTCTATTATATTATGACAGACCAGCTAGATCTACTGTCTCTATTATATTATGACAGACCAGCTAGATCTACTGTCTCTATTATATTATGACAGACCAGCTAGATCTACTGTCTCTATTATATTATGACAGACCAGCTAGATCTACTGTCTCTATTATATTATGACAGACCAGCTAGATCTACTGTCTCTATTATATTATGACAGACCAGCTAGATCTACTGTCTCTATTATATTATGACAGACCAGCTAGATCTACTGTCTCTATTATATTATGACAGACCAGCTAGATCTACTGTCTCTATTATATTATGACAGACCAGCTAGATCTACTGTCTCTATTATATTATGACAGACCAGCTAGATCTACTGTCTCTATTATATTATGACAGACCAGCTAGATCTACTGTCTCTATTATATTATGACAGACCAGCTAGATCTACTGTCTCTATTATATTATGACAGACCAGCTAGATCTACTGTCTCTATTATATTATGACAGACCAGCTAGATCTACTGTCTCTATTATATTATGACAGACCAGCTAGATCTACTGTCTCTATTATATTATGACAGACCAGCTAGATCTACTGTCTCTATTATATTATGACAGACCAGCTAGATCTACTGTCTCTATTATATTATGACAGACCAGCTAGATCTACTGTCTCTATTATATTATGACAGACCAGCTAGATCTACTGTCTCTATTATATTATGACAGACCAGCTAGATCTACTGTCTCTATTATATTATGACAGACCAGCTAGATCTACTGTCTCTATTATATTATGACAGACCAGCTAGATCTACTGTCTCTATTATATTATGACAGACCAGCTAGATCTACTGTCTCTATTATATTATGACAGACCAGCTAGATCTACTGTCTCTATTATATTATGACAGACCAGCTAGATCTACTGTCTCTATTATATTATGACAGACCAGCTAGATCTACTGTCTCTATTATATTATGACAGACCAGCTAGATCTACTGTCTCTATTATATTATGACAGACCAGCTAGATCTACTGTCTCTATTATATTATGACAGACCAGCTAGATCTACTGTCTCTATTATATTATGACAGACCAGCTAGATCTACTGTCTCTATTATATTATGACAGACCAGCTAGATCTACTGTCTCTATTATATTATGACAGACCAGCTAGATCTACTGTCTCTATTATATTATGACAGACCAGCTAGATCTACTGTCTCTATTATATTATGACAGACCAGCTAGATCTACTGTCTCTATTATATTATGACAGACCAGCTAGATCTACTGTCTCTATTATATTATGACAGACCAGCTAGATCTACTGTCTCTATTATATTATGACAGACCAGCTAGATCTACTGTCTCTATTATATTATGACAGACCAGCTAGATCTACTGTCTCTATTATATTATGACAGACCAGCTAGATCTACTGTCTCTATTATATTATGACAGACCAGCTAGATCTACTGTCTCTATTATATTATGACAGACCAGCTAGATCTACTGTCTCTATTATATTATGACAGACCAGCTAGATCTACTGTCTCTATTATATTATGACAGACCAGCTAGATCTACTGTCTCTATTATATTATGACAGACCAGCTAGATCTACTGTCTCTATTATATTATGACAGACCAGCTAGATCTACTGTCTCTATTATATTATGACAGACCAGCTAGATCTACTGTCTCTATTATATTATGACAGACCAGCTAGATCTACTGTCTCTATTATATTATGACAGACCAGCTAGATCTACTGTCTCTATTATATTATGACAGACCAGCTAGATCTACTGTCTCTATTATATTATGACAGACCAGCTAGATCTACTGTCTCTATTATATTATGACAGACCAGCTAGATCTACTGTCTCTATTATATTATGACAGACCAGCTAGATCTACTGTCTCTATTATATTATGACAGACCAGCTAGATCTACTGTCTCTATTATATTATGACAGACCAGCTAGATCTACTGTCTCTATTATATTATGACAGACCAGCTAGATCTACTGTCTCTATTATATTATGACAGACCAGCTAGATCTACTGTCTCTATTATATTATGACAGACCAGCTAGATCTACTGTCTCTATTATATTATGACAGACCAGCTAGATCTACTGTCTCTATTATATTATGACAGACCAGCTAGATCTACTGTCTCTATTATATTATGACAGACCAGCTAGATCTACTGTCTCTATTATATTATGACAGACCAGCTAGATCTACTGTCTCTATTATATTATGACAGACCAGCTAGATCTACTGTCTCTATTATATTATGACAGACCAGCTAGATCTACTGTCTCTATTATATTATGACAGACCAGCTAGATCTACTGTCTCTATTATATTATGACAGACCAGCTAGATCTACTGTCTCTATTATATTATGACAGACCAGCTAGATCTACTGTCTCTATTATATTATGACAGACCAGCTAGATCTACTGTCTCTATTATATTATGACAGACCAGCTAGATCTACTGTCTCTATTATATTATGACAGACCAGCTAGATCTACTGTCTCTATTATATTATGACAGACCAGCTAGATCTACTGTCTCTATTATATTATGACAGACCAGCTAGATCTACTGTCTCTATTATATTATGACAGACCAGCTAGATCTACTGTCTCTATTATATTATGACAGACCAGCTAGATCTACTGTCTCTATTATATTATGACAGACCAGCTAGATCTACTGTCTCTATTATATTATGACAGACCAGCTAGATCTACTGTCTCTATTATATTATGACAGACCAGCTAGATCTACTGTCTCTATTATATTATGACAGACCAGCTAGATCTACTGTCTCTATTATATTATGACAGACCAGCTAGATCTACTGTCTCTATTATATTATGACAGACCAGCTAGATCTACTGTCTCTATTATATTATGACAGACCAGCTAGATCTACTGTCTCTATTATATTATGACAGACCAGCTAGATCTACTGTCTCTATTATATTATGACAGACCAGCTAGATCTACTGTCTCTATTATATTATGACAGACCAGCTAGATCTACTGTCTCTATTATATTATGACAGACCAGCTAGATCTACTGTCTCTATTATATTATGACAGACCAGCTAGATCTACTGTCTCTATTATATTATGACAGACCAGCTAGATCTACTGTCTCTATTATATTATGACAGACCAGCTAGATCTACTGTCTCTATTATATTATGACAGACCAGCTAGATCTACTGTCTCTATTATATTATGACAGACCAGCTAGATCTACTGTCTCTATTATATTATGACAGACCAGCTAGATCTACTGTCTCTATTATATTATGACAGACCAGCTAGATCTACTGTCTCTATTATATTATGACAGACCAGCTAGATCTACTGTCTCTATTATATTATGACAGACCAGCTAGATCTACTGTCTCTATTATATTATGACAGACCAGCTAGATCTACTGTCTCTATTATATTATGACAGACCAGCTAGATCTACTGTCTCTATTATATTATGACAGACCAGCTAGATCTACTGTCTCTATTATATTATGACAGACCAGCTAGATCTACTGTCTCTATTATATTATGACAGACCAGCTAGATCTACTGTCTCTATTATATTATGACAGACCAGCTAGATCTACTGTCTCTATTATATTATGACAGACCAGCTAGATCTACTGTCTCTATTATATTATGACAGACCAGCTAGATCTACTGTCTCTATTATATTATGACAGACCAGCTAGATCTACTGTCTCTATTATATTATGACAGACCAGCTAGATCTACTGTCTCTATTATATTATGACAGACCAGCTAGATCTACTGTCTCTATTATATTATGACAGACCAGCTAGATCTACTGTCTCTATTATATTATGACAGACCAGCTAGATCTACTGTCTCTATTATATTATGACAGACCAGCTAGATCTACTGTCTCTATTATATTATGACAGACCAGCTAGATCTACTGTCTCTATTATATTATGACAGACCAGCTAGATCTACTGTCTCTATTATATTATGACAGACCAGCTAGATCTACTGTCTCTATTATATTATGACAGACCAGCTAGATCTACTGTCTCTATTATATTATGACAGACCAGCTAGATCTACTGTCTCTATTATATTATGACAGACCAGCTAGATCTACTGTCTCTATTATATTATGACAGACCAGCTAGATCTACTGTCTCTATTATATTATGACAGACCAGCTAGATCTACTGTCTCTATTATATTATGACAGACCAGCTAGATCTACTGTCTCTATTATATTATGACAGACCAGCTAGATCTACTGTCTCTATTATATTATGACAGACCAGCTAGATCTACTGTCTCTATTATATTATGACAGACCAGCTAGATCTACTGTCTCTATTATATTATGACAGACCAGCTAGATCTACTGTCTCTATTATATTATGACAGACCAGCTAGATCTACTGTCTCTATTATATTATGACAGACCAGCTAGATCTACTGTCTCTATTATATTATGACAGACCAGCTAGATCTACTGTCTCTATTATATTATGACAGACCAGCTAGATCTACTGTCTCTATTATATTATGACAGACCAGCTAGATCTACTGTCTCTATTATATTATGACAGACCAGCTAGATCTACTGTCTCTATTATATTATGACAGACCAGCTAGATCTACTGTCTCTATTATATTATGACAGACCAGCTAGATCTACTGTCTCTATTATATTATGACAGACCAGCTAGATCTACTGTCTCTATTATATTATGACAGACCAGCTAGATCTACTGTCTCTATTATATTATGACAGACCAGCTAGATCTACTGTCTCTATTATATTATGACAGACCAGCTAGATCTACTGTCTCTATTATATTATGACAGACCAGCTAGATCTACTGTCTCTATTATATTATGACAGACCAGCTAGATCTACTGTCTCTATTATATTATGACAGACCAGCTAGATCTACTGTCTCTATTATATTATGACAGACCAGCTAGATCTACTGTCTCTATTATATTATGACAGACCAGCTAGATCTACTGTCTCTATTATATTATGACAGACCAGCTAGATCTACTGTCTCTATTATATTATGACAGACCAGCTAGATCTACTGTCTCTATTATATTATGACAGACCAGCTAGATCTACTGTCTCTATTATATTATGACAGACCAGCTAGATCTACTGTCTCTATTATATTATGACAGACCAGCTAGATCTACTGTCTCTATTATATTATGACAGACCAGCTAGATCTACTGTCTCTATTATATTATGACAGACCAGCTAGATCTACTGTCTCTATTATATTATGACAGACCAGCTAGATCTACTGTCTCTATTATATTATGACAGACCAGCTAGATCTACTGTCTCTATTATATTATGACAGACCAGCTAGATCTACTGTCTCTATTATATTATGACAGACCAGCTAGATCTACTGTCTCTATTATATTATGACAGACCAGCTAGATCTACTGTCTCTATTATATTATGACAGACCAGCTAGATCTACTGTCTCTATTATATTATGACAGACCAGCTAGATCTACTGTCTCTATTATATTATGACAGACCAGCTAGATCTACTGTCTCTATTATATTATGACAGACCAGCTAGATCTACTGTCTCTATTATATTATGACAGACCAGCTAGATCTACTGTCTCTATTATATTATGACAGACCAGCTAGATCTACTGTCTCTATTATATTATGACAGACCAGCTAGATCTACTGTCTCTATTATATTATGACAGACCAGCTAGATCTACTGTCTCTATTATATTATGACAGACCAGCTAGATCTACTGTCTCTATTATATTATGACAGACCAGCTAGATCTACTGTCTCTATTATATTATGACAGACCAGCTAGATCTACTGTCTCTATTATATTATGACAGACCAGCTAGATCTACTGTCTCTATTATATTATGACAGACCAGCTAGATCTACTGTCTCTATTATATTATGACAGACCAGCTAGATCTACTGTCTCTATTATATTATGACAGACCAGCTAGATCTACTGTCTCTATTATATTATGACAGACCAGCTAGATCTACTGTCTCTATTATATTATGACAGACCAGCTAGATCTACTGTCTCTATTATATTATGACAGACCAGCTAGATCTACTGTCTCTATTATATTATGACAGACCAGCTAGATCTACTGTCTCTATTATATTATGACAGACCAGCTAGATCTACTGTCTCTATTATATTATGACAGACCAGCTAGATCTACTGTCTCTATTATATTATGACAGACCAGCTAGATCTACTGTCTCTATTATATTATGACAGACCAGCTAGATCTACTGTCTCTATTATATTATGACAGACCAGCTAGATCTACTGTCTCTATTATATTATGACAGACCAGCTAGATCTACTGTCTCTATTATATTATGACAGACCAGCTAGATCTACTGTCTCTATTATATTATGACAGACCAGCTAGATCTACTGTCTCTATTATATTATGACAGACCAGCTAGATCTACTGTCTCTATTATATTATGACAGACCAGCTAGATCTACTGTCTCTATTATATTATGACAGACCAGCTAGATCTACTGTCTCTATTATATTATGACAGACCAGCTAGATCTACTGTCTCTATTATATTATGACAGACCAGCTAGATCTACTGTCTCTATTATATTATGACAGACCAGCTAGATCTACTGTCTCTATTATATTATGACAGACCAGCTAGATCTACTGTCTCTATTATATTATGACAGACCAGCTAGATCTACTGTCTCTATTATATTATGACAGACCAGCTAGATCTACTGTCTCTATTATATTATGACAGACCAGCTAGATCTACTGTCTCTATTATATTATGACAGACCAGCTAGATCTACTGTCTCTATTATATTATGACAGACCAGCTAGATCTACTGTCTCTATTATATTATGACAGACCAGCTAGATCTACTGTCTCTATTATATTATGACAGACCAGCTAGATCTACTGTCTCTATTATATTATGACAGACCAGCTAGATCTACTGTCTCTATTATATTATGACAGACCAGCTAGATCTACTGTCTCTATTATATTATGACAGACCAGCTAGATCTACTGTCTCTATTATATTATGACAGACCAGCTAGATCTACTGTCTCTATTATATTATGACAGACCAGCTAGATCTACTGTCTCTATTATATTATGACAGACCAGCTAGATCTACTGTCTCTATTATATTATGACAGACCAGCTAGATCTACTGTCTCTATTATATTATGACAGACCAGCTAGATCTACTGTCTCTATTATATTATGACAGACCAGCTAGATCTACTGTCTCTATTATATTATGACAGACCAGCTAGATCTACTGTCTCTATTATATTATGACAGACCAGCTAGATCTACTGTCTCTATTATATTATGACAGACCAGCTAGATCTACTGTCTCTATTATATTATGACAGACCAGCTAGATCTACTGTCTCTATTATATTATGACAGACCAGCTAGATCTACTGTCTCTATTATATTATGACAGACCAGCTAGATCTACTGTCTCTATTATATTATGACAGACCAGCTAGATCTACTGTCTCTATTATATTATGACAGACCAGCTAGATCTACTGTCTCTATTATATTATGACAGACCAGCTAGATCTACTGTCTCTATTATATTATGACAGACCAGCTAGATCAGACCAGCTAGATCTACTGTCTCTATTATATTATGACAGACCAGCTAGATCTACTGTCTCTATTATATTATGACAGACCAGCTAGATCTACTGTCTCTATTATATTATGACAGACCAGCTAGATCTACTGTCTCTATTATATTATGACAGACCAGCTAGATCTACTGTCTCTATTATATTATGACAGACCAGCTAGATCTACTGTCTCTATTATATTATGACAGACCAGCTAGATCTACTGTCTCTATTATATTATGACAGACCAGCTAGATCTACTGTCTCTATTATATTATGACAGACCAGCTAGATCTACTGTCTCTATTATATTATGACAGACCAGCTAGATCTACTGTCTCTATTATATTATGACAGACCAGCTAGATCTACTGTCTCTATTATATTATGACAGACCAGCTAGATCTACTGTCTCTATTATATTATGACAGACCAGCTAGATCTACTGTCTCTATTATATTATGACAGACCAGCTAGATCTACTGTCTCTATTATATTATGACAGACCAGCTAGATCTACTGTCTCTATTATATTATGACAGACCAGCTAGATCTACTGTCTCTATTATATTATGACAGACCAGCTAGATCTACTGTCTCTATTATATTATGACAGACCAGCTAGATCTACTGTCTCTATTATATTATGACAGACCAGCTAGATCTACTGTCTCTATTATATTATGACAGACCAGCTAGATCTACTGTCTCTATTATATTATGACAGACCAGCTAGATCTACTGTCTCTATTATATTATGACAGACCAGCTAGATCTACTGTCTCTATTATATTATGACAGACCAGCTAGATCTACTGTCTCTATTATATTATGACAGACCAGCTAGATCTACTGTCTCTATTATATTATGACAGACCAGCTAGATCTACTGTCTCTATTATATTATGACAGACCAGCTAGATCTACTGTCTCTATTATATTATGACAGACCAGCTAGATCTACTGTCTCTATTATATTATGACAGACCAGCTAGATCTACTGTCTCTATTATATTATGACAGACCAGCTAGATCTACTGTCTCTATTATATTATGACAGACCAGCTAGATCTACTGTCTCTATTATATTATGACAGACCAGCTAGATCTACTGTCTCTATTATATTATGACAGACCAGCTAGATCTACTGTCTCTATTATATTATGACAGACCAGCTAGATCTACTGTCTCTATTATATTATGACAGACCAGCTAGATCTACTGTCTCTATTATATTATGACAGACCAGCTAGATCTACTGTCTCTATTATATTATGACAGACCAGCTAGATCTACTGTCTCTATTATATTATGACAGACCAGCTAGATCTACTGTCTCTATTATATTATGACAGACCAGCTAGATCTACTGTCTCTATTATATTATGACAGACCAGCTAGATCTACTGTCTCTATTATATTATGACAGACCAGCTAGATCTACTGTCTCTATTATATTATGACAGACCAGCTAGATCTACTGTCTCTATTATATTATGACAGACCAGCTAGATCTACTGTCTCTATTATATTATGACAGACCAGCTAGATCTACTGTCTCTATTATATTATGACAGACCAGCTAGATCTACTGTCTCTATTATATTATGACAGACCAGCTAGATCTACTGTCTCTATTATATTATGACAGACCAGCTAGATCTACTGTCTCTATTATATTATGACAGACCAGCTAGATCTACTGTCTCTATTATATTATGACAGACCAGCTAGATCTACTGTCTCTATTATATTATGACAGACCAGCTAGATCTACTGTCTCTATTATATTATGACAGACCAGCTAGATCTACTGTCTCTATTATATTATGACAGACCAGCTAGATCTACTGTCTCTATTATATTATGACAGACCAGCTAGATCTACTGTCTCTATTATATTATGACAGACCAGCTAGATCTACTGTCTCTATTATATTATGACAGACCAGCTAGATCTACTGTCTCTATTATATTATGACAGACCAGCTAGATCTACTGTCTCTATTATATTATGACAGACCAGCTAGATCTACTGTCTCTATTATATTATGACAGACCAGCTAGATCTACTGTCTCTATTATATTATGACAGACCAGCTAGATCTACTGTCTCTATTATATTATGACAGACCAGCTAGATCTACTGTCTCTATTATATTATGACAGACCAGCTAGATCTACTGTCTCTATTATATTATGACAGACCAGCTAGATCTACTGTCTCTATTATATTATGACAGACCAGCTAGATCTACTGTCTCTATTATATTATGACAGACCAGCTAGATCTACTGTCTCTATTATATTATGACAGACCAGCTAGATCTACTGTCTCTATTATATTATGACAGACCAGCTAGATCTACTGTCTCTATTATATTATGACAGACCAGCTAGATCTACTGTCTCTATTATATTATGACAGACCAGCTAGATCTACTGTCTCTATTATATTATGACAGACCAGCTAGATCTACTGTCTCTATTATATTATGACAGACCAGCTAGATCTACTGTCTCTATTATATTATGACAGACCAGCTAGATCTACTGTCTCTATTATATTATGACAGACCAGCTAGATCTACTGTCTCTATTATATTATGACAGACCAGCTAGATCTACTGTCTCTATTATATTATGACAGACCAGCTAGATCTACTGTCTCTATTATATTATGACAGACCAGCTAGATCTACTGTCTCTATTATATTATGACAGACCAGCTAGATCTACTGTCTCTATTATATTATGACAGACCAGCTAGATCTACTGTCTCTATTATATTATGACAGACCAGCTAGATCTACTGTCTCTATTATATTATGACAGACCAGCTAGATCTACTGTCTCTATTATATTATGACAGACCAGCTAGATCTACTGTCTCTATTATATTATGACAGACCAGCTAGATCTACTGTCTCTATTATATTATGACAGACCAGCTAGATCTACTGTCTCTATTATATTATGACAGACCAGCTAGATCTACTGTCTCTATTATATTATGACAGACCAGCTAGATCTACTGTCTCTATTATATTATGACAGACCAGCTAGATCTACTGTCTCTATTATATTATGACAGACCAGCTAGATCTACTGTCTCTATTATATTATGACAGACCAGCTAGATCTACTGTCTCTATTATATTATGACAGACCAGCTAGATCTACTGTCTCTATTATATTATGACAGACCAGCTAGATCTACTGTCTCTATTATATTATGACAGACCAGCTAGATCTACTGTCTCTATTATATTATGACAGACCAGCTAGATCTACTGTCTCTATTATATTATGACAGACCAGCTAGATCTACTGTCTCTATTATATTATGACAGACCAGCTAGATCTACTGTCTCTATTATATTATGACAGACCAGCTAGATCTACTGTCTCTATTATATTATGACAGACCAGCTAGATCTACTGTCTCTATTATATTATGACAGACCAGCTAGATCTACTGTCTCTATTATATTATGACAGACCAGCTAGATCTACTGTCTCTATTATATTATGACAGACCAGCTAGATCTACTGTCTCTATTATATTATGACAGACCAGCTAGATCTACTGTCTCTATTATATTATGACAGACCAGCTAGATCTACTGTCTCTATTATATTATGACAGACCAGCTAGATCTACTGTCTCTATTATATTATGACAGACCAGCTAGATCTACTGTCTCTATTATATTATGACAGACCAGCTAGATCTACTGTCTCTATTATATTATGACAGACCAGCTAGATCTACTGTCTCTATTATATTATGACAGACCAGCTAGATCTACTGTCTCTATTATATTATGACAGACCAGCTAGATCTACTGTCTCTATTATATTATGACAGACCAGCTAGATCTACTGTCTCTATTATATTATGACAGACCAGCTAGATCTACTGTCTCTATTATATTATGACAGACCAGCTAGATCTACTGTCTCTATTATATTATGACAGACCAGCTAGATCTACTGTCTCTATTATATTATGACAGACCAGCTAGATCTACTGTCTCTATTATATTATGACAGACCAGCTAGATCTACTGTCTCTATTATATTATGACAGACCAGCTAGATCTACTGTCTCTATTATATTATGACAGACCAGCTAGATCTACTGTCTCTATTATATTATGACAGACCAGCTAGATCTACTGTCTCTATTATATTATGACAGACCAGCTAGATCTACTGTCTCTATTATATTATGACAGACCAGCTAGATCTACTGTCTCTATTATATTATGACAGACCAGCTAGATCTACTGTCTCTATTATATTATGACAGACCAGCTAGATCTACTGTCTCTATTATATTATGACAGACCAGCTAGATCTACTGTCTCTATTATATTATGACAGACCAGCTAGATCTACTGTCTCTATTATATTATGACAGACCAGCTAGATCTACTGTCTCTATTATATTATGACAGACCAGCTAGATCTACTGTCTCTATTATATTATGACAGACCAGCTAGATCTACTGTCTCTATTATATTATGACAGACCAGCTAGATCTACTGTCTCTATTATATTATGACAGACCAGCTAGATCTACTGTCTCTATTATATTATGACAGACCAGCTAGATCTACTGTCTCTATTATATTATGACAGACCAGCTAGATCTACTGTCTCTATTATATTATGACAGACCAGCTAGATCTACTGTCTCTATTATATTATGACAGACCAGCTAGATCTACTGTCTCTATTATATTATGACAGACCAGCTAGATCTACTGTCTCTATTATATTATGACAGACCAGCTAGATCTACTGTCTCTATTATATTATGACAGACCAGCTAGATCTACTGTCTCTATTATATTATGACAGACCAGCTAGATCTACTGTCTCTATTATATTATGACAGACCAGCTAGATCTACTGTCTCTATTATATTATGACAGACCAGCTAGATCTACTGTCTCTATTATATTATGACAGACCAGCTAGATCTACTGTCTCTATTATATTATGACAGACCAGCTAGATCTACTGTCTCTATTATATTATGACAGACCAGCTAGATCTACTGTCTCTATTATATTATGACAGACCAGCTAGATCTACTGTCTCTATTATATTATGACAGACCAGCTAGATCTACTGTCTCTATTATATTATGACAGACCAGCTAGATCTACTGTCTCTATTATATTATGACAGACCAGCTAGATCTACTGTCTCTATTATATTATGACAGACCAGCTAGATCTACTGTCTCTATTATATTATGACAGACCAGCTAGATCTACTGTCTCTATTATATTATGACAGACCAGCTAGATCTACTGTCTCTATTATATTATGACAGACCAGCTAGATCTACTGTCTCTATTATATTATGACAGACCAGCTAGATCTACTGTCTCTATTATATTATGACAGACCAGCTAGATCTACTGTCTCTATTATATTATGACAGACCAGCTAGATCTACTGTCTCTATTATATTATGACAGACCAGCTAGATCTACTGTCTCTATTATATTATGACAGACCAGCTAGATCTACTGTCTCTATTATATTATGACAGACCAGCTAGATCTACTGTCTCTATTATATTATGACAGACCAGCTAGATCTACTGTCTCTATTATATTATGACAGACCAGCTAGATCTACTGTCTCTATTATATTATGACAGACCAGCTAGATCTACTGTCTCTATTATATTATGACAGACCAGCTAGATCTACTGTCTCTATTATATTATGACAGACCAGCTAGATCTACTGTCTCTATTATATTATGACAGACCAGCTAGATCTACTGTCTCTATTATATTATGACAGACCAGCTAGATCTACTGTCTCTATTATATTATGACAGACCAGCTAGATCTACTGTCTCTATTATATTATGACAGACCAGCTAGATCTACTGTCTCTATTATATTATGACAGACCAGCTAGATCTACTGTCTCTATTATATTATGACAGACCAGCTAGATCTACTGTCTCTATTATATTATGACAGACCAGCTAGATCTACTGTCTCTATTATATTATGACAGACCAGCTAGATCTACTGTCTCTATTATATTATGACAGACCAGCTAGATCTACTGTCTCTATTATATTATGACAGACCAGCTAGATCTACTGTCTCTATTATATTATGACAGACCAGCTAGATCTACTGTCTCTATTATATTATGACAGACCAGCTAGATCTACTGTCTCTATTATATTATGACAGACCAGCTAGATCTACTGTCTCTATTATATTATGACAGACCAGCTAGATCTACTGTCTCTATTATATTATGACAGACCAGCTAGATCTACTGTCTCTATTATATTATGACAGACCAGCTAGATCTACTGTCTCTATTATATTATGACAGACCAGCTAGATCTACTGTCTCTATTATATTATGACAGACCAGCTAGATCTACTGTCTCTATTATATTATGACAGACCAGCTAGATCTACTGTCTCTATTATATTATGACAGACCAGCTAGATCTACTGTCTCTATTATATTATGACAGACCAGCTAGATCTACTGTCTCTATTATATTATGACAGACCAGCTAGATCTACTGTCTCTATTATATTATGACAGACCAGCTAGATCTACTGTCTCTATTATATTATGACAGACCAGCTAGATCTACTGTCTCTATTATATTATGACAGACCAGCTAGATCTACTGTCTCTATTATATTATGACAGACCAGCTAGATCTACTGTCTCTATTATATTATGACAGACCAGCTAGATCTACTGTCTCTATTATATTATGACAGACCAGCTAGATCTACTGTCTCTATTATATTATGACAGACCAGCTAGATCTACTGTCTCTATTATATTATGACAGACCAGCTAGATCTACTGTCTCTATTATATTATGACAGACCAGCTAGATCTACTGTCTCTATTATATTATGACAGACCAGCTAGATCTACTGTCTCTATTATATTATGACAGACCAGCTAGATCTACTGTCTCTATTATATTATGACAGACCAGCTAGATCTACTGTCTCTATTATATTATGACAGACCAGCTAGATCTACTGTCTCTATTATATTATGACAGACCAGCTAGATCTACTGTCTCTATTATATTATGACAGACCAGCTAGATCTACTGTCTCTATTATATTATGACAGACCAGCTAGATCTACTGTCTCTATTATATTATGACAGACCAGCTAGATCTACTGTCTCTATTATATTATGACAGACCAGCTAGATCTACTGTCTCTATTATATTATGACAGACCAGCTAGATCTACTGTCTCTATTATATTATGACAGACCAGCTAGATCTACTGTCTCTATTATATTATGACAGACCAGCTAGATCTACTGTCTCTATTATATTATGACAGACCAGCTAGATCTACTGTCTCTATTATATTATGACAGACCAGCTAGATCTACTGTCTCTATTATATTATGACAGACCAGCTAGATCTACTGTCTCTATTATATTATGACAGACCAGCTAGATCTACTGTCTCTATTATATTATGACAGACCAGCTAGATCTACTGTCTCTATTATATTATGACAGACCAGCTAGATCTACTGTCTCTATTATATTATGACAGACCAGCTAGATCTACTGTCTCTATTATATTATGACAGACCAGCTAGATCTACTGTCTCTATTATATTATGACAGACCAGCTAGATCTACTGTCTCTATTATATTATGACAGACCAGCTAGATCTACTGTCTCTATTATATTATGACAGACCAGCTAGATCTACTGTCTCTATTATATTATGACAGACCAGCTAGATCTACTGTCTCTATTATATTATGACAGACCAGCTAGATCTACTGTCTCTATTATATTATGACAGACCAGCTAGATCTACTGTCTCTATTATATTATGACAGACCAGCTAGATCTACTGTCTCTATTATATTATGACAGACCAGCTAGATCTACTGTCTCTATTATATTATGACAGACCAGCTAGATCTACTGTCTCTATTATATTATGACAGACCAGCTAGATCTACTGTCTCTATTATATTATGACAGACCAGCTAGATCTACTGTCTCTATTATATTATGACAGACCAGCTAGATCTACTGTCTCTATTATATTATGACAGACCAGCTAGATCTACTGTCTCTATTATATTATGACAGACCAGCTAGATCTACTGTCTCTATTATATTATGACAGACCAGCTAGATCTACTGTCTCTATTATATTATGACAGACCAGCTAGATCTACTGTCTCTATTATATTATGACAGACCAGCTAGATCTACTGTCTCTATTATATTATGACAGACCAGCTAGATCTACTGTCTCTATTATATTATGACAGACCAGCTAGATCTACTGTCTCTATTATATTATGACAGACCAGCTAGATCTACTGTCTCTATTATAATATGACAGACCAGCTAGATCTACTGTCTCTATTATATTATGACAGACCAGCTAGATCTACTGTCTCTATTATAATATGACAGACCAGCTAGATCTACTGTAACTATGTCTCTGTTGTAATTTGACAGACCAGCTAGATCTACTGTCTCTATTATATTATGACAGACCAGCTAGATCTACTGTCTCTATTATATTATGACAGACCAGCTAGATCTACTGTCTCTATTGTATTATGACAGACCAGCTAGATTTTTTTTTTTTTTTTTAGTCACCTTTATTTAACCAGGTAGGCTAGTTGAGAACAAGTTCTCATTTGCAACTGCGACCTGGCCAAGATAAAGCATAGCAGTGTGAGCAGACAACAAAGAGTTACACATGGAGTAAACAATTAACAAGTCAAATAACACAGTAGAAAACAAAGGGGGGGTCTATATACAATGTGTGCAAAAGCATGAGGAGGTAGGCAAATAATTACAATTTTGCAGATTAACACTGGAGTGATAAAAGATCAGATGGTCATGTACAGGTAGAGATATTGGTGTGCAGAAGAGCAGAAAAGTAAATAAATAAAAACAGTATGGGGATGAGGTAGGTGAAAGGGTGGGCTATTTACCAATAGACTATGTACAGCTGCAGCGATCGGTTAGCTGCTCAGATAGCTGATGTTTGAAGTTGGTGAGGGAGATAAAAGTCTCCAACTTCAGCGATTTTTGCAATTCGTTCCAGTCACAGGCAGCAGAGTACTGGAACGAAAGGCGGCCAAATGAGGTGTTGGCTTTAGGGATGATCAGTGAGATACACCTGCTGGAGCGCGTGCTACGGATGGGTGTTGCCATCGTGACCAGTGAGCTGAGATAAGGCGGAGCTTTACCTAGCATAGACTTGTAGATGACCTGGAGCCAGTGGGTCTGGCGACGAATATGTAGCGAGGGCCAGCCGACTAGAGCATACAAGTCGCAGTGGTGGGTGGTATAAGGTGCTTTAGTGACAAAACGGATGGGCACTGTGATAGACTGCATCCAGTTTGCTGAGTAGAGTGTTGGAAGCCATTTTGTAGATGACATCGCCGAAGTCGAGGATCGGTAGGATAGTCAGTTTTACTAGGGTAAGCTTGGCGGCTTGAGTGAAGGAGGCTTGTTGCGGAATAGAAAGCCGACTCTTGATTTGATTTTCGATTGGAGATGTTTGATATGAGTCTGGAAGGAGAGTTTGCAGTCTAGCCAGACACCTAGGCACTTATAGACGTCCACATTATTCTAGGTCGGAACCATCCAGGGTGGTGATGCTAGTCGGGCATGCAGGTGCAGGCAGCGACCGGTTGAAAAGCATGCATTTGGTTTTACTAGCGTTTAAGAGCAGTTGGAGGCCACGGAAGGAGTGTTGTATGGCATTGAAGCTTGTTTGGAGGTTAGATAGCACAGTGTCCAAAGACGGGCCGAAAGTATATAGAATGGTGTCGTCTGCGTAGAGGTGGATCAGGGAATCGCCCGCAGCAAGAGCAACATCATTGATATACACAGAGAAAAGAGTCGGCCCGAGAATTGAACCCTGTGGCACCCCCATAGAGACTGCCAGAGGACCGGACAGCATGCCCTCCGATTTGACACACTGAACTCTGTCTGCAAAGTAATTGGTGAACCAGGCAAGGCAGTCATCCGAAAAACCGAGGCTACTGAGTCTGCCGATAAGAATATGGTGATTGACAGAGTCGAAAGCCTTGGCAAGGTCGATGAAGACGGCTGCACAGTACTGTCTTTATCGATGGCGGTTATGATGTCGATTATAAGCTACTGTCTCTATTATATTATGACAGACCAGCTAGATCTACTGTCTCTATTATATTATGACAGACCAGCTAGATCTACTGTCTCTATTATATTATGACACACCAGCTAGATCTAGTGTCTCTATTATTACATGACAGACCAGCTAGATCCACTGTCTCTATTATATATGACAGACCTGCTAGATGTAATGTCTCTATTATATTATGACAGACCAGCTAGATCAACTGTCTCTATTGTAATATGACAGACCAGCTAGATCTACTGTCTCTATTATATTGTGACAGACTAGCTAGATCTACTGTCTCTATAATATTATGACAGACCAGCTAGATCTACTGTCTCTATTATAATATGACAGACCAGCTAGATCTAATGTCTCTTTTATATTGTGACAGATCAGCTAGATCTAATGTCTCTATTATATTATGACAGACAAGCTAGATTTACTGTCTCTATTATATTATGACAGACCATCTAGATCTACTGTCTCTATTATATCATGACCGACCAGCTAGATCTACTGTCTCTATTATATTATGACAGACCAGCTAGATCTACTGTCTCTATTATATTATGACAGACCAGCTAGATCTACTGTCTCTATTATAATATGACCGACCAGCTAGATCTAATGTCTCTATTATATTATGACAGACCAGCTAGATCCACTGTCTCTATTATAATATGATAGACCAGCTAGATCTACTGTAACTATGTCTCTGTTGTAATTTGACAGACCAACTAGATCTACTGTCTCTATTATATTATGACAGACCAGCTAGAACTACGATCTCTATTATATTATGACAGACCAGCTAGATCTACTGCCTCTATTGTATTATGAAAGACCAGCTAGATTTTTTTATTTTTTTTATTTCACCTTTATTTAACCAGGTAGGCTAGTTGAGAACAAGTTCTCATTTGCAACTGCGACCTGGCCAAGATAAAGCATAGCAGTGTGAGCAGACAACAAAGAGTTACACATGGAGTAAACAATTAACAAGTCAATAACACAGTAGAAAACAAAGGGGGGGTCTATATACAATGTGTGCAAAAGGCATGAGGAGGTAGGCAATAATTACAATTTTGCAGATTAACACTGGAGTGATAAAAGATCAGATGGTCATGTACAGGTAGAGATATTGGTGTGCAGAAGAGCAGAAAAGTAAATAAATAAAAACAGTATGGGGATGAGGTAGGTGAAAAGGGTGGGCTATTTACCAATAGACTATGTACAGCTGCAGCGATCGGTTAGCTGCTCAGATAGCTGATGTTTGAAGTTGGTGAGGGAGATAAAAGTCTCCAACTTCAGCGATTTTTGCAATTCGTTCCAGTCACAGGCAGCAGAGTACTGGAACGAAAGGCGGCCAAATGAGGTGTTGGCTTTAGGGATGATCAGTGAGATACACCTGCTGGAGCGCGTGCTACGGATGGGTGTTGCCATCGTGACCAGTGAGCTGAGATAAGGCGGAGCTTTACCTAGCATAGACTTGTAGATGACCTGGAGCCAGTGGGTCTGGCGACGAATATGTAGCGAGGGCCAGCCGACTAGAGCATACAAGTCGCAGTGGTGGGTGGTATAAGGTGCTTTAGTGACAAAACGGATGGGACTGTGATAGACTGCATCCAGTTTGCTGAGTAGAGTGTTGGAAGCCATTTTGTAGATGACATCGCCGAAGTCGAGGATCGGTAGGATAGTCAGTTTTACTAGGGTAAGCTTGGCGGCTTGAGTGAAGGAGGCTTTGTTGCGGAATAGAAAGCCGACTCTTGATTTGATTTTCGATTGGAGATGTTTGATATGAGTCTGGAAGGAGAGTTTGCAGTCTAGCCAGACACCTAGGCACTTATAGACGTCCACATATTCTAGGTCGGAACCATCCAGGGTGGTGATGCTAGTCGGGCATGCAGGTGCAGGCAGCGACCGGTTGAAAAGCATGCATTTGGTTTTACTAGCGTTTAAGAGCAGTTGGAGGCCACGGAAGGAGTGTTGTATGGCATTGAAGCTTGTTTGGAGGTTAGATAGCACAGTGTCCAAAGACGGGCCGAAAGTATATAGAATGGTGTCGTCTGCGTAGAGGTGGATCAGGGAATCGCCCGCAGCAAGAGCAACATCATTGATATACACAGAGAAAAGAGTCGGCCCGAGAATTGAACCCTGTGGCACCCCCATAGAGACTGCCAGAGGACCGGACAGCATGCCCTCCGATTTGACACACTGAACTCTGTCTGCAAAGTAATTGGTGAACCAGGCAAGGCAGTCATCCGAAAAACCGAGGCTACTGAGTCTGCCGATAAGAATATGGTGATTGACAGAGTCGAAAGCCTTGGCAAGGTCGATGAAGACGGCTGCACAGTACTGTCTTTTATCGATGGCGGTTATGATGTCGATCTACTGTCTCTATTATATTATGACAGACCAGCTAGATCTACTGTCTCTATTATATTATGACAGACCAGCTAGATCTACTGTCTCTATTATATTATGACAGACCAGCTAGATCTACTGTCTCTATTATATTATGACACACCAGCTAGATCTAGTGTCTCTATTATTACATGACAGACCAGCTAGATCCACTGTCTCTATTATATTATGACAGACCTGCTAGATGTAATGTCTCTATTATATTATGACAGACCAGCTAGATCAACTGTCTCTATTGTAATATGACAGACCAGCTAGATCTACTGTCTCTATTATATTGTGACAGACTAGCTAGATCTACTGTCTCTATAATATTATGACAGACCAGCTAGATCTACTGTCTCTATTATAATATGACAGACCAGCTAGATCTAATGTCTCTTTTATATTGTGACAGATCAGCTAGATCTAATGTCTCTATTATATTATGACAGACAAGCTAGATTTACTGTCTCTATTATATTATGACAGACCATCTAGATCTACTGTCTCTATTATATCATGACCGACCAGCTAGATCTACTGTCTCTATTATATTATGACAGACCAGCTAGATCTACTGTCTCTATTATATTATGACAGACCAGCTAGATCTACTGTCTCTATTATAATATGACCGACCAGCTAGATCTAATGTCTCTATTATATTATGACAGACCAGCTAGATCCACTGTCTCTATTATAATATGATAGACCAGCTAGATCTACTGTAACTATGTCTCTGTTGTAATTTGACAGACCAACTAGATCTACTGTCTCTATTATATTATGACAGACCAGCTAGAACTACGATCTCTATTATATTATGACAGACCAGCTAGATCTACTGTCTCTATTGTATTATGAAAGACCAGCTAGATTTTTTTTATTTTTTTATTTCACCTTTATTTAACCAGGTAGGCTAGTTGAGAACAAGTTCTCATTTGCAACTGCGACCTGGCCAAGATAAAGCATAGCAGTGTGAGCAGACAACAAAGAGTTACACATGGAGTAAACAATTAACAAGTCAATAACACAGTAGAAAACAAAGGGGGGGTCTATATACAATGTGTGCAAAAGGCATGAGGAGGTAGGCAAATAATTACAATTTTGCAGATTAACACTGGAGTGATAAAAGATCAGATGGTCATGTACAGGTAGAGATATTGGTGTGCAGAAGAGCAGAAAAGTAAATAAATAAAAACAGTATGGGGATGAGGTAGGTGAAAAGGGTGGGCTATTTACCAATAGACTATGTACAGCTGCAGCGATCGGTTAGCTGCTCAGATAGCTGATGTTTGAAGTTGGTGAGGGAGATAAAAGTCTCCAACTTCAGCGATTTTTGCAATTCGTTCCAGTCACAGGCAGCAGAGTACTGGAACGAAAGGCGGCCAAATGAGGTGTTGGCTTTAGGGATGATCAGTGAGATACACCTGCTGGAGCGCGTGCTACGGATGGGTGTTGCCATCGTGACCAGTGAGCTGAGATAAGGCGGAGCTTTACCTAGCATAGACTTGTAGATGACCTGGAGCCAGTGGGTCTGGCGACGAATATGTAGCGAGGGCCAGCCGACTAGAGCATACAAGTCGCAGTGGTGGGTGGTATAAGGTGCTTTAGTGACAAAACGGATGGGACTGTGATAGACTGCATCCAGTTTGCTGAGTAGAGTGTTGGAAGCCATTTTGTAGATGACATCGCCGAAGTCGAGGATCGGTAGGATAGTCAGTTTTACTAGGGTAAGCTTGGCGGCTTGAGTGAAGGAGGCTTTGTTGCGGAATAGAAAGCCGACTCTTGATTTGATTTTCGATTGGAGATGTTTGATATGAGTCTGGAAGGAGAGTTTGCAGTCTAGCCAGACACCTAGGCACTTATAGACGTCCACATATTCTAGGTCGGAACCATCCAGGGTGGTGATGCTAGTCGGGCATGCAGGTGCAGGCAGCGACCGGTTGAAAAGCATGCATTTGGTTTTACTAGCGTTTAAGAGCAGTTGGAGGCCACGGAAGGAGTGTTGTATGGCATTGAAGCTTGTTTGGAGGTTAGATAGCACAGTGTCCAAAGACGGGCCGAAAGTATATAGAATGGTGTCGTCTGCGTAGAGGTGGATCAGGGAATCGCCCGCAGCAAGAGCAACATCATTGATATACACAGAGAAAAGAGTCGGCCCGAGAATTGAACCCTGTGGCACCCCCATAGAGACTGCCAGAGGACCGGACAGCATGCCCTCCGATTTGACACACTGAACTCTGTCTGCAAAGTAATTGGTGAACCAGGCAAGGCAGTCATCCGAAAAAACCGAGGCTACTGAGTCTGCCGATAAGAATATGGTGATTGACAGAGTCGAAAGCCTTGGCAAGGTCGATGAAGACGGCTGCACAGTACTGTCTTTTATCGATGGCGGTTATGATGTCGATCTACTGTCTCTATTATATTATGACAGACCAGCTAGATCTACTGTCTCTATTATATTATGACAGACCAGCTAGATCTACTGTCTCTATTATATTATGACACACCAGCTAGATCTAGTGTCTCTATTATAATATGACCGACCAGCTAGATCTAATGTCTCTATTATATTATGACAGACCAGCTAGATCCACTGTCTCTATTATAATATGATAGACCAGCTATATCTACTGTAACTATGTCTCTGTTGTAATTTGACAGACCAACTAGATCTACTGTCTCTATTATATTATGACAGACCAGCTAGAACTACGATCTCTATTATATTATGACAGACCAGCTAGATCTACTGTCTCTATTATATTATGACAGACCAGCTAGATCTACTGTCTCTATTATATTATGACAGACCAGCTAGATCTACTGTCTCTATTATAATATGACCGACCAGCTAGATCTAATGTCTCTATTATATTATGACAGACCAGCTAGATCCACTGTCTCTATTATAATATGATAGACCAGCTAGATCTACTGTAACTATGTCTCTGTTGTAATTTGACAGACCAACTAGATCTACTGTCTCTATTATATTATGACAGACCAGCTAGAACTACGATCTCTATTATATTATGACAGACCAGCTAGATCTACTGTCTCTATTGTATTATGAAAGACCAGCTAGATTTTTTTTATTTTTTTATTTCACCTTTATTTAACCAGGTAGGCTAGTTGAGAACAAGTTCTCATTTGCAACTGCGACCTGGCCAAGATAAAGCATAGCAGTGTGAGCAGACAACAAAGAGTTACACATGGAGTAAACAATTAACAAGTCAATAACACAGTAGAAAACAAAGGGGGGGTCTATATACAATGTGTGCAAAAGGCATGAGGAGGTAGGCAAATAATTACAATTTTGCAGATTAACACTGGAGTGATAAAAGATCAGATGGTCATGTACAGGTAGAGATATTGGTGTGCAGAAGAGCAGAAAAGTAAATAAATAAAAACAGTATGGGGATGAGGTAGGTGAAAAGGGTGGGCTATTTACCAATAGACTATGTACAGCTGCAGCGATCGGTTAGCTGCTCAGATAGCTGATGTTTGAAGTTGGTGAGGGAGATAAAAGTCTCCAACTTCAGCGATTTTTGCAATTCGTTCCAGTCACAGGCAGCAGAGTACTGGAACGAAAGGCGGCCAAATGAGGTGTTGGCTTTAGGGATGATCAGTGAGATACACCTGCTGGAGCGCGTGCTACGGATGGGTGTTGCCATCGTGACCAGTGAGCTGAGATAAGGCGGAGCTTTACCTAGCATAGACTTGTAGATGACCTGGAGCCAGTGGGTCTGGCGACGAATATGTAGCGAGGGCCAGCCGACTAGAGCATACAAGTCGCAGTGGTGGGTGGTATAAGGTGCTTTAGTGACAAAACGGATGGGACTGTGATAGACTGCATCCAGTTTGCTGAGTAGAGTGTTGGAAGCCATTTTGTAGATGACATCGCCGAAGTCGAGGATCGGTAGGATAGTCAGTTTTACTAGGGTAAGCTTGGCGGCTTGAGTGAAGGAGGCTTTGTTGCGGAATAGAAAGCCGACTCTTGATTTGATTTTCGATTGGAGATGTTTGATATGAGTCTGGAAGGAGAGTTTGCAGTCTAGCCAGACACCTAGGCACTTATAGACGTCCACATATTCTAGGTCGGAACCATCCAGGGTGGTGATGCTAGTCGGGCATGCAGGTGCAGGCAGCGACCGGTTGAAAAGCATGCATTTGGTTTTACTAGCGTTTAAGAGCAGTTGGAGGCCACGGAAGGAGTGTTGTATGGCATTGAAGCTTGTTTGGAGGTTAGATAGCACAGTGTCCAAAGACGGGCCGAAAGTATATAGAATGGTGTCGTCTGCGTAGAGGTGGATCAGGGAATCGCCCGCAGCAAGAGCAACATCATTGATATACACAGAGAAAAGAGTCGGCCCGAGAATTGAACCCTGTGGCACCCCCATAGAGACTGCCAGAGGACCGGACAGCATGCCCTCCGATTTGACACACTGAACTCTGTCTGCAAAGTAATTGGTGAACCAGGCAAGGCAGTCATCCGAAAAACCGAGGCTACTGAGTCTGCCGATAAGAATATGGTGATTGACAGAGTCGAAAGCCTTGGCAAGGTCGATGAAGACGGCTGCACAGTACTGTCTTTTATCGATGGCGGTTATGATGTCGATCTACTGTCTCTATTATATTATGACAGACCAGCTAGATCTACTGTCTCTATTATATTATGACAGACCAGCTAGATCTACTGTCTCTATTATATTATGACACACCAGCTAGATCTAGTGTCTCTATTATTACATGACAGACCAGCTAGATCCACTGTCTCTATTATATTATGACA
This sequence comes from Oncorhynchus kisutch, assembly GCF_002021735.2. Taxonomy (NCBI): domain Eukaryota; kingdom Metazoa; phylum Chordata; class Actinopteri; order Salmoniformes; family Salmonidae; genus Oncorhynchus; species Oncorhynchus kisutch. Next base: position 45,537 of record NW_022262476.1, read on the forward strand.
GACCTGCTAGATGTAATGTCTCTATTATATTATGACAGACCAGCTAGATCAACTGTCTCTATTGTAATATGACAGACCAGCTAGATCTACTGTCTCTATTATATTGTGACAGACTAGCTAGATCTACTGTCTCTATAATATTATGACAGACCAGCTAGATCTACTGTCTCTATTATAATATGACAGACCAGCTAGATCTAATGTCTCTTTTATATTGTGACAGATCAGCTAGATCTAATGTCTCTATTATATTATGACAGACAAGCTAGATTTACTGTCTCTATTATATTATGACAGACCATCTAGATCTACTGTCTCTATTATATCATGACCGACCAGCTAGATCTACTGTCTCTATTATATTATGACAGACCAGCTAGATCTACTGTCTCTATTATATTATGACAGACCAGCTAGATCTACTGTCTCTATTATAATATGACCGACCAGCTAGATCTAATGTCTCTATTATATTATGACAGACCAGCTAGATCCACTGTCTCTATTATAATATGATAGACCAGCTAGATCTACTGTAACTATGTCTCTGTTGTAATTTGACAGACCAACTAGATCTACTGTCTCTATTATATTATGACAGACCAGCTAGAACTACGATCTCTATTATATTATGACAGACCAGCTAGATCTACTGTCTCTATTGTATTATGAAAGACCAGCTAGATTTTTTTTTATTTTTTATTTCACCTTTATTTAACCAGGTAGGCTAGTTGAGAACAAGTTCTCATTTGCAACTGCGACCTGGCCAAGATAAAGCATAGCAGTGTGAGCAGACAACAAAGAGTTACACATGGAGTAAACAATTAACAAGTCAATAACACAGTAGAAAACAAAGGGGGGGGTCTATATACAATGTGTGCAAAAGGCATGAGGAGGTAGGCAAATAATTACAATTTTGCAGATTAACACTGGAGTGATAAAAGATCAGATGGTCATGTACAGGTAGAGATATTGGTGTGCAGAAGAGCAGAAAAGTAAATAAATAAAAACAGTATGGGGATGAGGTAGGTGAAAAGGGTTGGCTATTTACCATAGACTATGTACAGCTGCAGCGATCGGTTAGCTGCTCAGATAGCTGATGTTTGAAGTTGGTGAGGGAGATAAAAGTCTCCAACTTCAGCGATTTTTGCAATTCGTTCCAGTCACAGGCAGCAGAGTACTGGAACGAAAGGCGGCCAAATGAGGTGTTGGCTTTAGGGATGATCAGTGAGATACACCTGCTGGAGCGCGTGCTACGGATGGGTGTTGCCATCGTGACCAGTGAGCTGAGATAAGGCGGAGCTTTACCTAGCATAGACTTGTAGATGACCTGGAGCCAGTGGGTCTGGCGACGAATATGTAGCGAGGGCCAGCCGACTAGAGCATACAAGTCGCAGTGGTGGGTGGTATAAGGTGCTTTAGTGACAAAACGGATGGGACTGTGATAGACTGCATCCAGTTTGCTGGAGTAGAGTGTTGGAAGCCATTTTGTAGATGACATCGCCGAAGTCGAGGATCGGTAGGATAGTCCAGTTTTACTAGGGTAAGCTTGGCGGCTTGAGTGAAGGAGGCTTTGTTGCGGAATAGAAAGCCGACTCTTGATTTGATTTTCGATTGGAGATGTTTGATATGAGTCTGGAAGGAGAGTTTGCAGTCTAGCCAGACACCTAGGCACTTATAGACGTCCACATATTCTAGGTCGGAACCATCCAGGGGTTGGTGATGCTAGTCGGGCATGCAGGTGCAGGCACGCGACCGGTTGAAAAGCATGCATTTGGTTTTACTAGCGTTTAAGAGCAGTTGGAGGCCACGGAAGGAGTGTTGTATGGCATTGAAGCTTGTTTGGAGGTTAGATAGCACAGTGTCCAAAGACGGGCCGAAAGTATATAGAATGGTGTCGTCTGCGTAGAGGTGGATCAGGGAATCGCCCCGCAGCAAGAGCAACATCATTGATATACACAGAGAAAAGAGTCGCCCGAGAATTGAACCCTGTGGCACCCCCATAGAGACTGCCAGAGGACCGGACAGCATGCCCTCCGATTTGACACACTGAACTCTGTCTGCAAAGTAATTGGTGAACCAGGCAAGGCAGTCATCGAAAAACCGAGGCTACTGAGTCTGCCGATAAGAATATGTGATTGACAGAGTCGGAAAGCCTTGGCCACGGTCGATGAAGACGTGCCGACACAGTTACTTGTCTTTATCGATGGCGGTATGATGTCGATCTACTGTCTCTTATAATTATGAAAGACCCAGCTAGATCTACTGTCTCCATTATATTATGACCAGACCAGCTAGATCTACATGTCTCTATTATATTATGACACACCAGCTGATCCTCGATGTCTCTATTATTACCTGACAGACCAGCTAGATCCACTGTCTCTATTATATTATGACAGACCAGCTAGATCTACTGTCTCTATTATATTATGACAGACCAGCTAGATCTACTGTCTCTATTATAATATGACAGACCAGCTAGATCTACTGTCTCTATTATATTATGACAGACCAGCTAGATCTACTGTCTCTATTATATTATGACAGACCAGCTAGATCTACTGTCTCTATTATATTATGACAGACCAGCTAGATCTACTGTCTCTATTATATTATGACAGACCAGCTAGATCTACTGTCTCTATTATAATATGACAGACCAGCTAGATCTACTGTCTCTATTATATTTTGACAGACCAGCTAGATCTACTGTCTCTATTATATTATGACAGACCAGCTAGATCTACTGTCTCTATTATATTATGACAGACCAGCTAGATCTACTGTCTCTATTATATTATGACAGACCAGCTAGATCTACTGTCTCTATTATATTATGACAGACCAGCTAGATCTACTGTCTCTATTATAATATGACAGACCAGCTAGATCTACTGTCTCTATTATATTATGACAGACCAGCTAGATCTACTGTCTCTATTATATTATGACAGACCAGCTAGATCTACTGTCTCTATTATATTTGACAGACCAGCTAGATCTACTGTCTCTATTATATTATGACAGACCAGCTAGATCTACTGTCTCTATTATATTATGACAGACCAGCTAGATCTACTGTCTCTATTATATTATGACAGACCAGCTAGATCTACTGTCTCTATTATATTATGACAGACCAGCTAGATCTACTGTCTCTATTATATTATGACAGACCAGCTAGATCTACTGTCTCTATTATATTATGACAGACCAGCTAGATCTACTGTCTCTATTATATTATGACAGACCAGCTAGATCTACTGTCTCTATTATAATATGACAGACCAGCTAGATCTACTGTCTCTATTATATTATGACAGACCAGCTAGATCTACTGTCTCTATTATATTATGACAGACCAGCTAGATCTACTGTCTCTATTATATTATGACAGACCAGCTAGATCTACTGTCTCTATTATATTATGACAGACCAGCTAGATCTACTGTCTCTATTAATTTTGACAGACCAGCTAGATCTACTGTCTCTATTATATTATGACAGACCAGCTAGATCTACTGTCTCTATTATATTATGACAGACCAGCTAGATCTACTGTCTCTATTATATTATGACAGACCAGCTAGATCTACTGTCTCTATTATATTATGACAGACCAGCTAGATCTACTGTCTCTATTATATTATGACAGACCAGCTAGATCTACTGTCTCTATTATATTATGACAGACCAGCTAGATCTACTGTCTCTATTATATTATGACAGACCAGCTAGATCTACTGTCTCTATTATATTATGACAGACCAGCTAGATCTACTGTCTCTATTATATTATGACAGACCAGCTAGATCTACTGTCTCTATTATATTATGACAGACCAGCTAGATCTACTGTCTCTATTATAATATGACAGACCAGCTAGATCTACTGTCTCTATTATATTTTGACAGACCAGCTAGATCTACTGTCTCTATTATATTATGACAGACCAGCTAGATCTACTGTCTCTATTATATTATGACAGACCAGCTAGATCTACTGTCTCTATTATATTATGACAGACCAGCTAGATCTACTGTCTCTATTATATTATGACAGACCAGCTAGATCTACTGTCTCTATTATATTATGACAGACCAGCTAGATCTACTGTCTCTATTATAAATGACAGACCAGCTAGATCTACTGTCTCTATTATATTATGACAGACCAGCTAGATCTACTGTCTCTTTTATATTATGACAGACCAGCTAGATCTACTGTCTCTATTATATTATGACAGACCAGCTAGATCTACTGTCTCTATTATATTATGACAGACCAGCTAGATCTACTGTCTCTATTATATTATGACAGACCAGCTAGATCTACTGTCTCTATTATAATATGACAGACCAGCTAGATCTACTGTCTCTATTATATTATGACAGACCAGCTAGATCTACTGTCTCTATTATATTATGACAGACCAGCTAGATCTACTGTCTCTATTATATTATGACAGACCAGCTAGATCTACTGTCTCTATTATATTATGACAGACCAGCTAGATCTACTGTCTCTATTATATTTTGACAGACCAGCTAGATCTACTGTCTCTATTATATTATGACAGACCAGCTAGATCTACTGTCTCTATTATATATGACAGACCAGCTAGATCTACTGTCTCTATTATAATATGACAGACCAGCTAGATCTACTGTCTCTATTATATTATGACAGACCAGCTAGATCTACTGTCTCTATTATATTATGACAGACCAGCTAGATCTACTGTCTCTATTATATTATGACAGACCAGCTAGATCTACTGTCTCTATTATATTATGACAGACCAGCTAGATCTACTGTCTCTATTATATTATGACAGACCAGCTAGATCTACTGTCTCTATTATATTATGACAGACCAGCTAGATCTACTGTCTCTATTATAAATGACAGACCAGCTAGATCTACTGTCTCTATTATATTATGACAGACCAGCTAGATCTACTGTCTCTATTATATTATGACAGACCAGCTAGATCTACTGTCTCTATTATATTATGACAGACCAGCTAGATCTACTGTCTCTATTATATTATGACAGACCAGCTAGATCTACTGTCTCTATTATATTATGACAGACCAGCTAGATCTACTGTCTCTATTATATTATGACAGACCAGCTAGATCTACTGTCTCTATTATATTATGACAGACCAGCTAGATCTACTGTCTCTATTATATTATGACAGACCAGCTAGATCTACTGTCTCTATTATATTATGACAGACCAGCTAGATCTACTGTCTCTATTATATTATGACAGACCAGCTAGATCTACTGTCTCTATTATATTATGACAGACCAGCTAGATCTACTGTCTCTATTATATTATGACAGACCAGCTAGATCTACTGTCTCTATTATATTATGACAGACCAGCTAGATCTACTGTCTCTATTATAATATGACAGACCAGCTAGATCTACTGTCTCTATTATATTATGACAGACCAGCTAGATCTACTGTCTCTATTATATTATGACAGACCAGCTAGATCTACTGTCTCTATTATATTATGACAGACCAGCTAGATCTACTGTCTCTATTATATTATGACAGACCAGCTAGATCTACTGTCTCTATTATATTATGACAGACCAGCTAGATCTACTGTCTCTATTATATTATGACAGACCAGCTAGATCTACTGTCTCTATTATAAATGACAGACCAGCTAGATCTACTGTCTCTATTATATTATGACAGACCAGCTAGATCTACTGTCTCTATTATATTATGACAGACCAGCTAGATCTACTGTCTCTATTATATTATGACAGACCAGCTAGATCTACTGTCTCTATTATATTATGACAGACCAGCTAGATCTACTGTCTCTATTATATTATGACAGACCAGCTAGATCTACTGTCTCTATTATATTATGACAGACCAGCTAGATCTACTGTCTCTATTATATTATGACAGACCAGCTAGATCTACTGTCTCTATTATATTATGACAGACCAGCTAGATCTACTGTCTCTATTATATTATGACAGACCAGCTAGATCTACTGTCTCTATTATATTATGACAGACCAGCTAGATCTACTGTCTCTATTATATTATGACAGACCAGCTAGATCTACTGTCTCTATTATAATATGACAGACCAGCTAGATCTACTGTCTCTATTATATTATGACAGACCAGCTAGATCTACTGTCTCTATTATATTATGACAGACCAGCTAGATCTACTGTCTCTATTATATTATGACAGACCAGCTAGATCTACTGTCTCTATTATATTATGACAGACCAGCTAGATCTACTGTCTCTATTATATTTTGACAGACCAGCTAGATCTACTGTCTCTATTATATTATGACAGACCAGCTAGATCTACTGTCTCTATTATATTATGACAGACCAGCTAGATCTACTGTCTCTATTAATATGACAGACCAGCTAGATCTACTGTCTCTATTATATTATGACAGACCAGCTAGATCTACTGTCTCTATTATATTATGACAGACCAGCTAGATCTACTGTCTCTATTATATTATGACAGACCAGCTAGATCTACTGTCTCTATTATATTATGACAGACCAGCTAGATCTACTGTCTCTATTATATTATGACAGACCAGCTAGATCTACTGTCTCTATTATATTATGACAGACCAGCTAGATCTACTGTCTCTATTATATTATGACAGACCAGCTAGATCTACTGTCTCTATTATATTATGACAGACCAGCTAGATCTACTGTCTCTATTATATTATGACAGACCAGCTAGATCTACTGTCTCTATTATATTATGACAGACCAGCTAGATCTACTGTCTCTATTATATTATGACAGACCAGCTAGATCTACTGTCTCTATTATATTATGACAGACCAGCTAGATCTACTGTCTCTATTATATTATGACAGACCAGCTAGATCTACTGTCTCTATTATATTATGACAGACCAGCTAGATCTACTGTCTCTATTATATTATGACAGACCAGCTAGATCTACTGTCTCTATTATATATGACAGACCAGCTAGATCTACTGTCTCTATTATATTATGACAGACCAGCTAGATCTACTGTCTCTATTATATTATGACAGACCAGCTAGATCTACTGTCTCTATTATATTATGACAGACCAGCTAGATCTACTGTCTCTATTATATTATGACAGACCAGCTAGATCTACTGTCTCTATTATATTATGACAGACCAGCTAGATCTACTGTCTCTATTATATTATGACAGACCAGCTAGATCTACTGTCTCTATTATATTTGACAGACCAGCTAGATCTACTGTCTCTATTATATTATGACAGACCAGCTAGATCTACTGTCTCTATTATATTATGACAGACCAGCTAGATCTACTGTCTCTATTATATTATGACAGACCAGCTAGATCTACTGTCTCTATTATATTATGACAGACCAGCTAGATCTACTGTCTCTATTATATTATGACAGACCAGCTAGATCTACTGTCTCTATTATATTATGACAGACCAGCTAGATCTACTGTCTCTATTATATTATGACAGACCAGCTAGATCTACTGTCTCTATTATATTATGACAGACCAGCTAGATCTACTGTCTCTATTATATTATGACAGACCAGCTAGATCTACTGTCTCTATTATATTATGACAGACCAGCTAGATCTACTGTCTCTATTATATTATGACAGACCAGCTAGATCTACTGTCTCTATTATATTATGACAGACCAGCTAGATCTACTGTCTCTATTATATTATGACAGACCAGCTAGATCTACTGTCTCTATTATATTATGACAGACCAGCTAGATCTACTGTCTCTATTATATTATGACAGACCAGCTAGATCTACTGTCTCTATTATATTATGACAGACCAGCTAGATCTACTGTCTCTATTATATTATGACAGACCAGCTAGATCTACTGTCTCTATTATATTATGACAGACCAGCTAGATCTACTGTCTCTATTATATTATGACAGACCAGCTAGATCTACTGTCTCTATTATATTATGACAGACCAGCTAGATCTACTGTCTCTATTATATTATGACAGACCAGCTAGATCTACTGTCTCTATTATATTATGACAGACCAGCTAGATCTACTGTCTCTATTATATTATGACAGACCAGCTAGATCTACTGTCTCTATTATATTATGACAGACCAGCTAGATCTACTGTCTCTATTATATTATGACAGACCAGCTAGATCTACTGTCTCTATTATATTATGACAGACCAGCTAGATCTACTGTCTCTATTATATTATGACAGACCAGCTAGATCTACTGTCTCTATTATATATGACAGACCAGCTAGATCTACTGTCTCTATTATATTATGACAGACCAGCTAGATCTACTGTCTCTATTATATTATGACAGACCAGCTAGATCTACTGTCTCTATTATATTATGACAGACCAGCTAGATCTACTGTCTCTATTATATTATGACAGACCAGCTAGATCTACTGTCTCTATTATATTATGACAGACCAGCTAGATCTACTGTCTCTATTATATTATGACAGACCAGCTAGATCTACTGTCTCTATTATATTATGACAGACCAGCTAGATCTACTGTCTCTATTATATTTGACAGACCAGCTAGATCTACTGTCTCTATTATATTATGACAGACCAGCTAGATCTACTGTCTCTATTATATTATGACAGACCAGCTAGATCTACTGTCTCTATTATATTATGACAGACCAGCTAGATCTACTGTCTCTATTATATTATGACAGACCAGCTAGATCTACTGTCTCTATTATATTATGACAGACCAGCTAGATCTACTGTCTCTATTATAATGACAGACCAGCTAGATCTACTGTCTCTATTATATTATGACAGACCAGCTAGATCTACTGTCTCTATTATATTATGACAGACCAGCTAGATCTACTGTCTCTATTATATTATGACAGACCAGCTAGATCTACTGTCTCTATTATATTATGACAGACCAGCTAGATCTACTGTCTCTATTATATTATGACAGACCAGCTAGATCTACTGTCTCTATTATATTATGACAGACCAGCTAGATCTACTGTCTCTATTATATTATGACAGACCAGCTAGATCTACTGTCTCTATTATATTATGACAGACCAGCTAGATCTACTGTCTCTATTATATTATGACAGACCAGCTAGATCTACTGTCTCTATATATTATGACAGACCAGCTAGATCTACTGTCTCTATTATATTATGACAGACCAGCTAGATCTACTGTCTCTATTATATTATGACAGACCAGCTAGATCTACTGTCTCTATTATATGACAGACCAGCTAGATCTACTGTCTCTATTATATTATGACAGACCAGCTAGATCTACTGTCTCTATTATATTATGACAGACCAGCTAGATCTACTGTCTCTATTATATTATGACAGACCAGCTAGATCTACTGTCTCTATTATATTATGACAGACCAGCTAGATCTACTGTCTCTATTATATTATGACAGACCAGCTAGATCTACTGTCTCTATTATATATGACAGACCAGCTAGATCTACTGTCTCTATTATATATGACAGACCAGCTAGATCTACTGTCTCTATTATATTATGACAGACCAGCTAGATCTACTGTCTCTATTATATTATGACAGACCAGCTAGATCTACTGTCTCTATTATATTATGACAGACCAGCTAGATCTACTGTCTCTATTATATTATGACAGACCAGCTAGATCTACTGTCTCTATTATATTATGACAGACCAGCTAGATCTACTGTCTCTATTATATTATGACAGACCAGCTAGATCTACTGTCTCTATTATATTATGACAGACCAGCTAGATCTACTGTCTCTATTATATTATGACAGACCAGCTAGATCTACTGTCTCTATTATATTATGACAGACCAGCTAGATCTACTGTCTCTATTATATTATGACAGACCAGCTAGATCTACTGTCTCTATTATATTATGACAGACCAGCTAGATCTACTGTCTCTATTATATTATGACAGACCAGCTAGATCTACTGTCTCTATTATATTATGACAGACCAGCTAGATCTACTGTCTCTATTATATTATGACAGACCAGCTAGATCTACTGTCTCTATTATATTATGACAGACCAGCTAGATCTACTGTCTCTATTATATTATGACAGACCAGCTAGATCTACTGTCTCTATTATATTATGACAGACCAGCTAGATCTACTGTCTCTATTATATTATGACAGACCAGCTAGATCTACTGTCTCTATTATATTATGACAGACCAGCTAGATCTACTGTCTCTATTATATTATGACAGACCAGCTAGATCTACTGTCTCTATTTATATATGACAGACCAGCTAGATCTACTGTCTCTATTATATTATGACAGACCAGCTAGATCTACTGTCTCTATTATATTATGACAGACCAGCTAGATCTACTGTCTCTATTATATTATGACAGACCAGCTAGATCTACTGTCTCTATTATATTATGACAGACCAGCTAGATCTACTGTCTCTATTATATTATGACAGACCAGCTAGATCTACTGTCTCTATTATATTATGACAGACCAGCTAGATCTACTGTCTCTATTATATTATGACAGACCAGCTAGATCTACTGTCTCTATTATATTATGACAGACCAGCTAGATCTACTGTCTCTATTATATTATGACAGACCAGCTAGATCTACTGTCTCTATTATATTATGACAGACCAGCTAGATCTACTGTCTCTATTATATTATGACAGACCAGCTAGATCTACTGTCTCTATTATATTATGACAGACCAGCTAGATCTACTGTCTCTATTATATTATGACAGACCAGCTAGATCTACTGTCTCTATTATATTATGACAGACCAGCTAGATCTACTGTCTCTATTATATTATGACAGACCAGCTAGATCTACTGTCTCTATTATATTATGACAGACCAGCTAGATCTACTGTCTCTATTATATTATGACAGACCAGCTAGATCTACTGTCTCTATTATATTATGACAGACCAGCTAGATCTACTGTCTCTATTATATTATGACAGACCAGCTAGATCTACTGTCTCTATTATATTATGACAGACCAGCTAGATCTACTGTCTCTATTATATTATGACAGACCAGCTAGATCTACTGTCTCTATTATATTATGACAGACCAGCTAGATCTACTGTCTCTATTATATTATGACAGACCAGCTAGATCTACTGTCTCTATTATATTATGACAGACCAGCTAGATCTACTGTCTCTATTATATTATGACAGACCAGCTAGATCTACTGTCTCTATTATATTATGACAGACCAGCTAGATCTACTGTCTCTATTATATTATGACAGACCAGCTAGATCTACTGTCTCTATTATATTATGACAGACCAGCTAGATCTACTGTCTCTATTATATTATGACAGACCAGCTAGATCTACTGTCTCTATTATATTATGACAGACCAGCTAGATCTACTGTCTCTATTATATATGACAGACCAGCTAGATCTACTGTCTCTATTATATTATGACAGACCAGCTAGATCTACTGTCTCTATATATTATGACAGACCAGCTAGATCTACTGTCTCTATTATATTATGACAGACCAGCTAGATCTACTGTCTCTATTATATTATGACAGACCAGCTAGATCTACTGTCTCTATTATATTATGACAGACCAGCTAGATCTACTGTCTCTATTATATTATGACAGACCAGCTAGATCTACTGTCTCTATTATATTATGACAGACCAGCTAGATCTACTGTCTCTATTATATTATGACAGACCAGCTAGATCTACTGTCTCTATTATATTATGACAGACCAGCTAGATCTACTGTCTCTATTATATTATGACAGACCAGCTAGATCTACTGTCTCTATTATATATGACAGACCAGCTAGATCTACTGTCTCTATTATATTATGACAGACCAGCTAGATCTACTGTCTCTATTATATTATGACAGACCAGCTAGATCTACTGTCTCTATTATATTATGACAGACCAGCTAGATCTACTGTCTCTATTATATTATGACAGACCAGCTAGATCTACTGTCTCTATTATATTATGACAGACCAGCTAGATCTACTGTCTCTATTATATTATGACAGACCAGCTAGATCTACTGTCTCTATTATATTATGACAGACCAGCTAGATCTACTGTCTCTATTATATTATGACAGACCAGCTAGATCTACTGTCTCTATTATATTATGACAGACCAGCTAGATCTACTGTCTCTATTATATTGACAGACCAGCTAGATCTACTGTCTCTATTATATTATGACAGACCAGCTAGATCTACTGTCTCTATTATATTATGACAGACCAGCTAGATCTACTGTCTCTATTATATTATGACAGACCAGCTAGATCTACTGTCTCTATATATTATGACAGACCAGCTAGATCTACTGTCTCTATTATATTATGACAGACCAGCTAGATCTACTGTCTCTATTATATTATGACAGACCAGCTAGATCTACTGTCTCTATTATATTATGACAGACCAGCTAGATCTACTGTCTCTATTATATTATGACAGACCAGCTAGATCTACTGTCTCTATTATATTATGACAGACCAGCTAGATCTACTGTCTCTATTATATTATGACAGACCAGCTAGATCTACTGTCTCTATTATATTATGACAGACCAGCTAGATCTACTGTCTCTATTATATTATGACAGACCAGCTAGATCTACTGTCTCTATTATATTATGACAGACCAGCTAGATCTACTGTCTCTATTATATTATGACAGACCAGCTAGATCTACTGTCTCTATTATATTATGACAGACCAGCTAGATCTACTGTCTCTATTATATTATGACAGACCAGCTAGATCTACTGTCTCTATTATATTATGACAGACCAGCTAGATCTACTGTCTCTATTATATTATGACAGACCAGCTAGATCTACTGTCTCTATTATATTATGACAGACCAGCTAGATCTACTGTCTCTATTATATTATGACAGACCAGCTAGATCTACTGTCTCTATTATATTATGACAGACCAGCTAGATCTACTGTCTCTATTATATTATGACAGACCAGCTAGATCTACTGTCTCTATTATATTATGACAGACCAGCTAGATCTACTGTCTCTATTATATTATGACAGACCAGCTAGATCTACTGTCTCTATTATATTATGACAGACCAGCTAGATCTACTGTCTCTATTATATTATGACAGACCAGCTAGATCTACTGTCTCTATTATATTATGACAGACCAGCTAGATCTACTGTCTCTATTATATTATGACAGACCAGCTAGATCTACTGTCTCTATTATATTATGACAGACCAGCTAGATCTACTGTCTCTATTATATTATGACAGACCAGCTAGATCTACTGTCTCTATTATATTATGACAGACCAGCTAGATCTACTGTCTCTATTATTATGACAGACCAGCTAGATCTACTGTCTCTATTATATGACAGACCAGCTAGATCTACTGTCTCTATTATATTATGACAGACCAGCTAGATCTACTGTCTCTATTATATTATGACAGACCAGCTAGATCTACTGTCTCTATTATATTATGACAGACCAGCTAGATCTACTGTCTCTATTATATTATGACAGACCAGCTAGATCTACTGTCTCTATTATATTATGACAGACCAGCTAGATCTACTGTCTCTATTATATATGACAGACCAGCTAGATCTACTGTCTCTATTATATTATGACAGACCAGCTAGATCTACTGTCTCTATTATATTATGACAGACCAGCTAGATCTACTGTCTCTATTATATTATGACAGACCAGCTAGATCTACTGTCTCTATTATATTATGACAGACCAGCTAGATCTACTGTCTCTATTATATTATGACAGACCAGCTAGATCTACTGTCTCTATTATATTATGACAGACCAGCTAGATCTACTGTCTCTATTATATTGACAGACCAGCTAGATCTACTGTCTCTATTATATTATGACAGACCAGCTAGATCTACTGTCTCTATTATATTATGACAGACCAGCTAGATCTACTGTCTCTATTATATTATGACAGACCAGCTAGATCTACTGTCTCTATTATATTATGACAGACCAGCTAGATCTACTGTCTCTATTATATTATGACAGACCAGCTAGATCTACTGTCTCTATTATATTATGACAGACCAGCTAGATCTACTGTCTCTATTATATTATGACAGACCAGCTAGATCTACTGTCTCTATTATATTATGACAGACCAGCTAGATCTACTGTCTCTATTATATTATGACAGACCAGCTAGATCTACTGTCTCTATTATATTATGACAGACCAGCTAGATCTACTGTCTCTATTATATTATGACAGACCAGCTAGATACTGTCTCTATTATATATGACAGACCAGCTAGATCTACTGTCTCTATTATATTATGACAGACCAGCTAGATCTACTGTCTCTATTATATATGACAGACCAGCTAGATCTACTGTCTCTATTATATTATGACAGACCAGCTAGATCTACTGTCTCTATTATATTATGACAGACCAGCTAGATCTACTGTCTCTATTATATATGACAGACCAGCTAGATCTACTGTCTCTATATATTATGACAGACCAGCTAGATCTACTGTCTCTATTATATTATGACAGACCAGCTAGATCTACTGTCTCTATTATATATGACAGACCAGCTAGATCTACTGTCTCTATTATATTATGACCAGCTAGATCTACTGTCTTTATTATATTATGACAGACCAGCTAGATACTGTCTCTATTATATTATGACAGACCAGCTAGATCTACTGTCTCTATTATATTATGACAGACCAGCTAGATCTACTGTCTCTATTATATTATGACAGACCAGCTAGATCTACTGTCTCTATTATATATGACAGACCAGCTAGATCTACTGTCTCTATATATTATGACAGACCAGCTAGATCTACTGTCTCTATTATATTATGACAGACCAGCTAGATCTACTGTCTCTATTATATTATGACAGACCAGCTAGATCTACTGTCTCTATTATATTATGACAGACCAGCTAGATCTACTGTCTCTATTATATTATGACAGACCAGCTAGATCTACTGTCTCTATTATTATGACAGACCAGCTAGATCTACTGTCTCTATTATATTATGACAGACCAGCTAGATCTACTGTCTCTATTATATTATGACAGACCAGCTAGATCTTGTCTCTATTATATTATGACAGACAGCTAGATCTACTGTCTCTATTATATATGACAGACCAGCTAGATCTCTGTCTCTATTATATTATGACAGACCAGCTAGATCTACTGTCTCTATTATATTATGACAGACCAGCTAGATCACTGTCTCTATTATATTATGACAGACCAGCTAGATCTACTGTCTCTATTATATTATGACAGACCAGCTAGATCTACTGTCTCTATTATTATATGACAGACCAGCTAGATCTACTGTCTCTATTATATTATGACAGACCAGCTAGATCTACTGTCTCTATTATATTATGACAGACCAGCTAGATCTACTGTCTCTATTTATTATGACAGACCAGCTAGATCTACTGTCTCTATTATATTATGACAGACCAGCTAGATCTAACTGTCTCTATTATATTATGACAGACCAGAGATCTACTGTCTCTATTATATTATGACAGACCAGCTAGATCTACTGTCTCTATTATATATGACAGACCAGCTAGATCTACTGTCTCTATTATATTATGACAGACCAGCTAGATCTACTGTCTCTATTATATTATGACAGACCAGCTAGATCTACTGTCTCTATTATATTATGACAGACCAGCTAGATCTACTGTCTCTATTATATTATGACAGACCAGCTAGATCTACTGTCTCTATTATATTATGACAGACCAGCTAGATCTACTGTCTCTATATATATGACAGACCAGCTAGATCTACTGTCTCTATTATATTATGACAGACCAGCTAGATCTACTGTCTCTATTATATTATGACAGACCAGCTAGATCTACTGTCTCTATTATATTATGACAGACCAGCTAGATCTACTGTCTCTATTATAATATGACAGACCAGCTAGATCTACTGTCTCTATATATTATGACAGACCAGCTAGATCTACTGTCTCTATTATATTATGACAGACAGCTAGATCTACTGTCTCTATTATATATGACAGACAGCTAGATCTACTGTCTCTATTATATTATGACAGACCAGCTAGATCTACTGTCTCTATTATATTATGACAGACCAGCTAGATCTACTGTCTCTATTATATTGCGACAGACCAGCTAGATCTACTGTCTCTATTATAATATGACAGACCAGCTAGATCTACTGTCTCTATTATATTATGACAGACCAGCTAGATCACTGTCTATATATATATGACAGACCAGCTAGATCTACTGTCTCTATTATATGGTGACAGACCAGCTAGATCT
>NW_022262477.1:0-15725 GCF_002021735.2 Oncorhynchus kisutch
TTAGAGACAGTAGATCTAGCTGGTCTGTCATAATATAATAGAGACAGTAGATCTAGCTGGTCTGTCATAATATAATAGAGACAGTAGATCTAGCTGGTCTGTCATAATATAATAGAGACAGTAGATCTAGCTGGTCTGTCATATATAATAGAGACAGTAGATCTAGCTGGTCTGTCATAATATAATAGAGACAGTAGATCTAGCTGGTCTGTCATAATATAATAGAGACAGTAGATCTAGCTGGTCTGTCATAATATAATAGAGACAGTAGATCTAGCTGGTCTGTCATAATATAATAGAGACAGTAGATCTAGCTGGTCTGTCATAATATAATAGAGACAGTAGATCTAGCTGGTCTGTCATAATATAATAGAGACAGTAGATCTAGCTGGTCTGTCATAATATAATAGAGACAGTAGATCTAGCTGGTCTGTCATAATATAATAGAGACAGTAGATCTAGCTGGTCTGTCATAATATAATAGAGACAGTAGATCTAGCTGGTCTGTCATATATATAGAGACAGTAGATCTAGCTGGTCTGTCATAATATAATAGAGACAGTAGATCTAGCTGGTCTGTCATAATATAATAGAGACAGTAGATCTAGCTGGTCTGTCATAATATAATAGAGACAGTAGATCTAGCTGGTCTGTCATAATATAATAGAGACAGTAGATCTAGCTGGTCTGTCATAATATAATAGAGACAGTAGATCTAGCTGGTCTGTCATAATATAATAGAGACAGTAGATCTAGCTGGTCTGTCATAATATAATAGAGACAGTAGATCTAGCTGGTCTGTCATAATATAATAGAGACAGTAGATCTAGCTGGTCTGTCATAATATAATAGAGACAGTAGATCTAGCTGGTCTGTCATAATATAATAGAGACAGTAGATCTAGCTGGTCTGTCATAATATAATAGAGACAGTAGATCTAGCTGGTCTGTCATAATATAATAGAGACAGTAGATCTAGCTGGTCTGTCATAATATAATAGAGACAGTAGATCTAGCTGGTCTGTCATAATATAATAGAGACAGTAGATCTAGCTGGTCTGTCATAATATAATAGAGACAGTAGATCTAGCTGGTCTGTCATAATATAATAGAGACAGTAGATCTAGCTGGTCTGTCATAATATAATAGAGACAGTAGATCTAGCTGGTCTGTCATAATATAATAGAGACAGTAGATCTAGCTGGTCTGTCATAATATAATAGAGACAGTAGATCTAGCTGGTCTGTCATAATATAATAGAGACAGTAGATCTAGCTGGTCTGTCATAATATAATAGAGACAGTAGATCTAGCTGGTCTGTCATAATATAATAGAGACAGTAGATCTAGCTGGTCTGTCATAATATAATAGAGACAGTAGATCTAGCTGGTCTGTCATAATATAATAGAGACAGTAGATCTAGCTGGTCTGTCATAATATAATAGAGACAGTAGATCTAGCTGGTCTGTCATAATATAATAGAGACAGTAGATCTAGCTGGTCTGTCATAATATAATAGAGACAGTAGATCTAGCTGGTCTGTCATAATATAATAGAGACAGTAGATCTAGCTGGTCTGTCATAATATAATAGAGACAGTAGATCTAGCTGGTCTGTCATAATATAATAGAGACAGTAGATCTAGCTGGTCTGTCATAATATAATAGAGACAGTAGATCTAGCTGGTCTGTCATAATATAATAGAGACAGTAGATCTAGCTGGTCTGTCATAATATAATAGAGACAGTAGATCTAGCTGGTCTGTCATAATATAATAGAGACAGTAGATCTAGCTGGTCTGTCATAATATAATAGAGACAGTAGATCTAGCTGGTCTGTCATAATATAATAGAGACAGTAGATCTAGCTGGTCTGTCATAATATAATAGAGACAGTAGATCTAGCTGGTCTGTCATAATATAATAGAGACAGTAGATCTAGCTGGTCTGTCATAATATAATAGAGACAGTAGATCTAGCTGGTCTGTCATAATATAATAGAGACAGTAGATCTAGCTGGTCTGTCATAATATAATAGAGACAGTAGATCTAGCTGGTCTGTCATAATATAATAGAGACAGTAGATCTAGCTGGTCTGTCATAATATAATAGAGACAGTAGATCTAGCTGGTCTGTCATAATATAATAGAGACAGTAGATCTAGCTGGTCTGTCATAATATAATAGAGACAGTAGATCTAGCTGGTCTGTCATAATATAATAGAGACAGTAGATCTAGCTGGTCTGTCATAATATAATAGAGACAGTAGATCTAGCTGGTCTGTCATAATATAATAGAGACAGTAGATCTAGCTGGTCTGTCATAATATAATAGAGACAGTAGATCTAGCTGGTCTGTCATAATATAATAGAGACAGTAGATCTAGCTGGTCTGTCATAATATAATAGAGACAGTAGATCTAGCTGGTCTGTCATAATATAATAGAGACAGTAGATCTAGCTGGTCTGTCATAATATAATAGAGACAGTAGATCTAGCTGGTCTGTCATAATATAATAGAGACAGTAGATCTAGCTGGTCTGTCATAATATAATAGAGACAGTAGATCTAGCTGGTCTGTCATAATATAATAGAGACAGTAGATCTAGCTGGTCTGTCATAATATAATAGAGACAGTAGATCTAGCTGGTCTGTCATAATATAATAGAGACAGTAGATCTAGCTGGTCTGTCATAATATAATAGAGACAGTAGATCTAGCTGGTCTGTCATAATATAATAGAGACAGTAGATCTAGCTGGTCTGTCATAATATAATAGAGACAGTAGATCTAGCTGGTCTGTCATAATATAATAGAGACAGTAGATCTAGCTGGTCTGTCATAATATAATAGAGACAGTAGATCTAGCTGGTCTGTCATAATATAATAGAGACAGTAGATCTAGCTGGTCTGTCATAATATAATAGAGACAGTAGATCTAGCTGGTCTGTCATAATATAATAGAGACAGTAGATCTAGCTGGTCTGTCATAATATAATAGAGACAGTAGATCTAGCTGGTCTGTCATAATATAATAGAGACAGTAGATCTAGCTGGTCTGTCATAATATAATAGAGACAGTAGATCTAGCTGGTCTGTCATAATATAATAGAGACAGTAGATCTAGCTGGTCTGTCATAATATAATAGAGACAGTAGATCTAGCTGGTCTGTCATAATATAATAGAGACAGTAGATCTAGCTGGTCTGTCATAATATAATAGAGACAGTAGATCTAGCTGGTCTGTCATAATATAATAGAGACAGTAGATCTAGCTGGTCTGTCATAATATAATAGAGACAGTAGATCTAGCTGGTCTGTCATAATATAATAGAGACAGTAGATCTAGCTGGTCTGTCATAATATAATAGAGACAGTAGATCTAGCTGGTCTGTCATAATATAATAGAGACAGTAGATCTAGCTGGTCTGTCATAATATAATAGAGACAGTAGATCTAGCTGGTCTGTCATAATATAATAGAGACAGTAGATCTAGCTGGTCTGTCATAATATAATAGAGACAGTAGATCTAGCTGGTCTGTCATAATATAATAGAGACAGTAGATCTAGCTGGTCTGTCATAATATAATAGAGACAGTAGATCTAGCTGGTCTGTCATAATATAATAGAGACAGTAGATCTAGCTGGTCTGTCATAATATAATAGAGACAGTAGATCTAGCTGGTCTGTCATAATATAATAGAGACAGTAGATCTAGCTGGTCTGTCATAATATAATAGAGACAGTAGATCTAGCTGGTCTGTCATAATATAATAGAGACAGTAGATCTAGCTGGTCTGTCATAATATAATAGAGACAGTAGATCTAGCTGGTCTGTCATAATATAATAGAGACAGTAGATCTAGCTGGTCTGTCATAATATAATAGAGACAGTAGATCTAGCTGGTCTGTCATAATATAATAGAGACAGTAGATCTAGCTGGTCTGTCATAATATAATAGAGACAGTAGATCTAGCTGGTCTGTCATAATATAATAGAGACAGTAGATCTAGCTGGTCTGTCATAATATAATAGAGACAGTAGATCTAGCTGGTCTGTCATAATATAATAGAGACAGTAGATCTAGCTGGTCTGTCATAATATAATAGAGACAGTAGATCTAGCTGGTCTGTCATAATATAATAGAGACAGTAGATCTAGCTGGTCTGTCATAATATAATAGAGACAGTAGATCTAGCTGGTCTGTCATAATATAATAGAGACAGTAGATCTAGCTGGTCTGTCATAATATAATAGAGACAGTAGATCTAGCTGGTCTGTCATAATATAATAGAGACAGTAGATCTAGCTGGTCTGTCATAATATAATAGAGACAGTAGATCTAGCTGGTCTGTCATAATATAATAGAGACAGTAGATCTAGCTGGTCTGTCATAATATAATAGAGACAGTAGATCTAGCTGGTCTGTCATAATATAATAGAGACAGTAGATCTAGCTGGTCTGTCATAATATAATAGAGACAGTAGATCTAGCTGGTCTGTCATAATATAATAGAGACAGTAGATCTAGCTGGTCTGTCATAATATAATAGAGACAGTAGATCTAGCTGGTCTGTCATAATATAATAGAGACAGTAGATCTAGCTGGTCTGTCATAATATAATAGAGACAGTAGATCTAGCTGGTCTGTCATAATATAATAGAGACAGTAGATCTAGCTGGTCTGTCATAATATAATAGAGACAGTAGATCTAGCTGGTCTGTCATAATATAATAGAGACAGTAGATCTAGCTGGTCTGTCATAATATAATAGAGACAGTAGATCTAGCTGGTCTGTCATAATATAATAGAGACAGTAGATCTAGCTGGTCTGTCATAATATAATAGAGACAGTAGATCTAGCTGGTCTGTCATAATATAATAGAGACAGTAGATCTAGCTGGTCTGTCATAATATAATAGAGACAGTAGATCTAGCTGGTCTGTCATAATATAATAGAGACAGTAGATCTAGCTGGTCTGTCATAATATAATAGAGACAGTAGATCTAGCTGGTCTGTCATAATATAATAGAGACAGTAGATCTAGCTGGTCTGTCATAATATAATAGAGACAGTAGATCTAGCTGGTCTGTCATAATATAATAGAGACAGTAGATCTAGCTGGTCTGTCATAATATAATAGAGACAGTAGATCTAGCTGGTCTGTCATAATATAATAGAGACAGTAGATCTAGCTGGTCTGTCATAATATAATAGAGACAGTAGATCTAGCTGGTCTGTCATAATATAATAGAGACAGTAGATCTAGCTGGTCTGTCATAATATAATAGAGACAGTAGATCTAGCTGGTCTGTCATAATATAATAGAGACAGTAGATCTAGCTGGTCTGTCATAATATAATAGAGACAGTAGATCTAGCTGGTCTGTCATAATATAATAGAGACAGTAGATCTAGCTGGTCTGTCATAATATAATAGAGACAGTAGATCTAGCTGGTCTGTCATAATATAATAGAGACAGTAGATCTAGCTGGTCTGTCATAATATAATAGAGACAGTAGATCTAGCTGGTCTGTCATAATATAATAGAGACAGTAGATCTAGCTGGTCTGTCATAATATAATAGAGACAGTAGATCTAGCTGGTCTGTCATAATATAATAGAGACAGTAGATCTAGCTGGTCTGTCATAATATAATAGAGACAGTAGATCTAGCTGGTCTGTCATAATATAATAGAGACAGTAGATCTAGCTGGTCTGTCATAATATAATAGAGACAGTAGATCTAGCTGGTCTGTCATAATATAATAGAGACAGTAGATCTAGCTGGTCTGTCATAATATAATAGAGACAGTAGATCTAGCTGGTCTGTCATAATATAATAGAGACAGTAGATCTAGCTGGTCTGTCATAATATAATAGAGACAGTAGATCTAGCTGGTCTGTCATAATATAATAGAGACAGTAGATCTAGCTGGTCTGTCATAATATAATAGAGACAGTAGATCTAGCTGGTCTGTCATAATATAATAGAGACAGTAGATCTAGCTGGTCTGTCATAATATAATAGAGACAGTAGATCTAGCTGGTCTGTCATAATATAATAGAGACAGTAGATCTAGCTGGTCTGTCATAATATAATAGAGACAGTAGATCTAGCTGGTCTGTCATAATATAATAGAGACAGTAGATCTAGCTGGTCTGTCATAATATAATAGAGACAGTAGATCTAGCTGGTCTGTCATAATATAATAGAGACAGTAGATCTAGCTGGTCTGTCATAATATAATAGAGACAGTAGATCTAGCTGGTCTGTCATAATATAATAGAGACAGTAGATCTAGCTGGTCTGTCATAATATAATAGAGACAGTAGATCTAGCTGGTCTGTCATAATATAATAGAGACAGTAGATCTAGCTGGTCTGTCATAATATAATAGAGACAGTAGATCTAGCTGGTCTGTCATAATATAATAGAGACAGTAGATCTAGCTGGTCTGTCATAATATAATAGAGACAGTAGATCTAGCTGGTCTGTCATAATATAATAGAGACAGTAGATCTAGCTGGTCTGTCATAATATAATAGAGACAGTAGATCTAGCTGGTCTGTCATAATATAATAGAGACAGTAGATCTAGCTGGTCTGTCATAATATAATAGAGACAGTAGATCTAGCTGGTCTGTCATAATATAATAGAGACAGTAGATCTAGCTGGTCTGTCATAATATAATAGAGACAGTAGATCTAGCTGGTCTGTCATAATATAATAGAGACAGTAGATCTAGCTGGTCTGTCATAATATAATAGAGACAGTAGATCTAGCTGGTCTGTCATAATATAATAGAGACAGTAGATCTAGCTGGTCTGTCATAATATAATAGAGACAGTAGATCTAGCTGGTCTGTCATAATATAATAGAGACAGTAGATCTAGCTGGTCTGTCATAATATAATAGAGACAGTAGATCTAGCTGGTCTGTCATAATATAATAGAGACAGTAGATCTAGCTGGTCTGTCATAATATAATAGAGACAGTAGATCTAGCTGGTCTGTCATAATATAATAGAGACAGTAGATCTAGCTGGTCTGTCATAATATAATAGAGACAGTAGATCTAGCTGGTCTGTCATAATATAATAGAGACAGTAGATCTAGCTGGTCTGTCATAATATAATAGAGACAGTAGATCTAGCTGGTCTGTCATAATATAATAGAGACAGTAGATCTAGCTGGTCTGTCATAATATAATAGAGACAGTAGATCTAGCTGGTCTGTCATAATATAATAGAGACAGTAGATCTAGCTGGTCTGTCATAATATAATAGAGACAGTAGATCTAGCTGGTCTGTCATAATATAATAGAGACAGTAGATCTAGCTGGTCTGTCATAATATAATAGAGACAGTAGATCTAGCTGGTCTGTCATAATATAATAGAGACAGTAGATCTAGCTGGTCTGTCATAATATAATAGAGACAGTAGATCTAGCTGGTCTGTCATAATATAATAGAGACAGTAGATCTAGCTGGTCTGTCATAATATAATAGAGACAGTAGATCTAGCTGGTCTGTCATAATATAATAGAGACAGTAGATCTAGCTGGTCTGTCATAATATAATAGAGACAGTAGATCTAGCTGGTCTGTCATAATATAATAGAGACAGTAGATCTAGCTGGTCTGTCATAATATAATAGAGACAGTAGATCTAGCTGGTCTGTCATAATATAATAGAGACAGTAGATCTAGCTGGTCTGTCATAATATAATAGAGACAGTAGATCTAGCTGGTCTGTCATAATATAATAGAGACAGTAGATCTAGCTGGTCTGTCATAATATAATAGAGACAGTAGATCTAGCTGGTCTGTCATAATATAATAGAGACAGTAGATCTAGCTGGTCTGTCATAATATAATAGAGACAGTAGATCTAGCTGGTCTGTCATAATATAATAGAGACAGTAGATCTAGCTGGTCTGTCATAATATAATAGAGACAGTAGATCTAGCTGGTCTGTCATAATATAATAGAGACAGTAGTTCAAGCTGCGTTCTGTCAATGATATAAAGAATCAATAAAATTTTATTGTCACATTACACATGGTTAGCAGATGTTAATGCAAGTGTAGCGAAATGCTTGTTTCTAGTTCCGACCAATGCAGTAATAACGAACAAGTAATCTAACTAACAATTCCAAAAAACTACTGTCTTTATACACAGTGTAAGGGGATAAGGAATATTGTACATAGGATATATGAATGAGTGATGGTACAAGCAGCATAGGCAAGATACAGTAGATGATATCGAGTACAGTATAACATATGAGATGAGTATGTAAACAAAGTGGTCAATAGTTAAAGTGGCTAGTGATACATGTATTACATAAGGATGCAGTCGATGATATAGAGTACAGTATATACATATGCATATGAGATGAATAATGTAGGGTAAGTAACATTATATAAGGTAGCATTGTTTAAAGTGGCTAGTGATATATTTACATAATTTCCCATCAATTCCCATTATTAAAGTGGCTGGAGTTGAGTCAGTGTCATTGACAGTGTGTTGGCAGCAGCCACTCAATGTTAGTGGTGGCTGTTTACAGTCTGATGGCCTTGAGATAGAAGCTGTTTTTCAGTCTCTCGTCCCAGCTTTGATGCACCTGTACTGACCTCGCCTTCTGGATGACAGCGGGGTGAACAGGCAGTGGCTCGGGTGGTTGATGTCCTTGATGATCTTTATGGCCTTCCTGTAGCATCGGGTGGTGTAGGTGTCCTGGAGGGCAGGTAGTTTGCCCCCGGTGATGCGTTGTGCAGACCTCACTACCCTCTGGATAGCCTTACGGTTGAGGGCGGTGCAGTTGCCATACCAGACGGTGATACACCCCGCCAGGATGCTCTCGATTGTGCATCTGTAGAAGTTTGTGAGTGTTTTTGGTGACAAGCCGAATTTCTTCAGCCTCCTGAGGTTGAAGAGGCGCTGCTGCGCCTTCTTCACGATGCTGTCTGTGTGAGTGGACCAATTCAGTTTGTCTGTGATGTGTATGCCAGGAACTTAAAACTTGCTACCCTCTCCACTACTGTTCCATCGATGTGGATAGGGGGGTGTTCCCTCTGCTGTTCCTGAAGTCCACAATCATCTCCTTAGTTTTGTTGACGTTGAGTGTGAGGTTATTTTCCTGAACACCACACTCCCGAGGGCCCTCACCTCCTCCCTGTAGGCCGTCTCGTCGTTGTTGGTAATCAAGCCTACCACTGTTGTGTCGTCCGCAAACTTGATGATTGAGTTGGAGGCGTGCGTGGCCACGCAGTCGTGGGTAAACAGGAGTACAGGAGAGGGCTCAGAACGCACCCTTGTGGGGCCCCAGTGTTGAGGATCAGAGGGGTGGAGATGTTGTTGCCTACCCTCACCACCTGGGGGCGGCCCGTCAGGAAGTCCAGTACCCAGTTGCACAGGGCGGGGTCGAGACCCAGGGTCTCGAGCTTGATGACGAGCTTGGAGGGTACTATGGGTGTTGAATGCCGAGCTGTAGTACGATGAACAGCATTCTCACATAGGTATTCCTCTTGTCCAGATGGGTTAGGGCAGTGTGCAGTGTGGTTGCGATTGCATCGTCTGTGGACCTATTTGGGCGGTAAGCAAATTGGAGTGGGTCTAGGGTGTCAGGTAGGGTGGAGGTGATATGGTCCTTGACTAGTCTCTCAAAGCACTTCATGATGACGGATGTGAGTGCTACGGGGCGGTAGTCGTTTAGCTCAGTTACCTTAGCTTTCTTGGGAACAGGAACAATGGTGGCCCTCTTGAAGCATGTGGGAACAGCAGACTGGTATAGGGATTGATTGAATATGTCCGTAAACACACCGGCCAGCTGGTCTGCGCATGCTCTGAGGGCGCGGCTGGGGATGCCGTCTGGGCCTGCAGCCTGCGAGGGTTAACACGTTTAAATGTCTTACTCACCTCGGCTGCAGTGAAGGAGAGACCGCATGTTTTCGTTGCAGGCCGTGTCAGTGGCACAGTATTGTCCTCAAAGCGGGCAAAAAGTTATTTAGTCTGCCTGGGAGCAAGACATCCTGGTCCGTGACTGGGCTGGATTTCTTCCTGTAGTCCGTGATTGACTGTAGACCCTGCCACATGCCTCTTGTGTCTGAGCCGTTGAATTGAGATTCTACTTTGTCTCTGTACTGGCGCTTAGCTTGTTTGATAGCCTTGCGGAGGGAATAGCTGCACTGTTTGTATTCGGTCATGTTACCAGACACCTTGCCCTGATTAAAAGCAGTGGTTCGCGCTTTCAGTTTCACACGAATGCTGCCATCAATCCACGGTTTCTGGTTAGGGAATGTTTTAATCGTTGCTATGGGAACGACATCTTCAATGCACGTACTAATGAACTCGCACACCGAATCAGCGTATTCGTCAATGTTGTTATCTGACGCAATACGAAACATCTCCCAGTCCACGTGATGGAAGCAGTCTTGGAGTGTGGAGTCAGCTTGGTCGGACCAGCGTTGGACAGACCTCAGCGTGGGAGCCTCTTGTTTTAGTCTCTTTAGAGACAGTAGATTGGTCTGTCAAATTACAACAGAGACATAGTTACAGTAGTTCTAGCTGGTCTATCATATTATAATAGAGACAGTAGATCTAGCTGGATTGTCATAATATAATAGAGACATTAGATCTAGCTGATCTGTCACAATATAATAGAGACATTAGATCTAGCTAGTCTGTCAAAATACAATAGAGACAGTAGATCTAGCTGGTCTGTCATAATATAATAGAGACAGTGGATCTAGCTGGTCTGTTATATTATAATAGAGACATTAGATCTAGCTGGTCTGTCATAATATAATAGAGACATTAGATCTAGCTGGTCGGTCATATTATAATAGAGACAGTAGATCTAGCTGGTCTGTCATAATATAATAGAGACAGTAGATCTAGCTGGTCTGTCATAATATAATAGAGACAGTAGATCTAGCTGGTCGGTCATGATATAATAGAGACAGTAGATCTAGATGGTCTGTCATAATATAATAGAGACAGTAAATCTAGCTTGTCTGTCATAATATAATAGAGACATTAGATCTAGCTGATCTGTCACAATATAATAGAGACATTAGATCTAGCTAGTCTGTCAAAATACAATAGAGACAGTAGATCTAGCTGGTCTGTCATAAATATAATAGAGACAGTAGATCTAGCTGGTCTGTCATATTATAATAGAGACAGTAGATCTAGCTGGTCTGTCATAATATTATAGAGACAGTAGATCTAGCTGGTCTGTCACAATATAATAGAGACAGTAGATCTAGCTCGTCTGTAACAATATAATAGAGACATTAGATCTAGCTGGTCTATAACAATATAATAGAGACATTAGATCTAGCTGGTCAGTCATAATATAATATAGACAGTGAATCTAGCTGGTCTGTCATATTACAATAGAGACATTAGATCTAGCTGATCTGTCACAATATAATAGAGACATTAGAACTAGCTGGTCTGTCCAAACATAATAGAGACAGTAGATCTAGCTGGTCTGTCATAATATAATAGAGACAGTAGATCTAGCTGGTCGGTCATAATATAATAGAGACAGTAGATCTAGATGGTCTGTCATAATATAATAGAGACAGTAAATCTAGCTTGTCTGTCATAATATAATAGAGACATTAGATCTAGCTGATCTGTCACAATATAATAGAGACATTAAAATCTAGCTGGTCTGTCAAAACATAATAGAGACAGTGGATCTAGCTGTCTGTCATATTATAATAGAGACACTAGATCTAGCTAGTGTGTCATAATATAACTAGAGACGGTAGATCTAGCCTGGTCTGTAAAAAAAAATAGAGACAGTAGATCTAGCTGGTCTGTCATAATAAATAGAGACAGTAGATCTAGCTGGTCTGTCATATTATAATAGAGACAGTAGATCTAGCTGGTCTGTCATAATATTATAGAGCACGTAGATCTAGCTGGTCTGTCACAATATAAAAGAGACAGAAGATCTAGCTCGTCTGTCAAATATAATAGAGACATTAGATCTAGCTTGGGTCTGGTACATATAATTATAGAGACAGTGAATCTAGCTGGTCTGCTCATAAACTATATGCATAATAGAGACAGTAGATGCTAGCTGGTCTGTCATTAATATAATAGAGACAAGTAGAATCTAAGGCTGGTCTATATCAATATAATAGAGACAGTAGATTATAGCATGGTCTGTCATAATATAGTGAGAGAACAAGTAGATCTAGCTGTTCTGTCATATATAATAGAGACAGTTAGATCTAGCTGGTCTGTCAAATTATAAAATAGAGACAAGTAGATGCTGAGCTGGTCTGTCATAATTATAATAGAGGACACTTTAGATCGGTAGCTTGGTCTGTCTTAATATTATAGAGATGACACTTAGATCTAGCTGGTCTGTGCAATATAATTATGGGCAATAGAGAACAGTAGATTCTAGCTGGTCTGTCATAATAAATAGAGAACAGTAAGATCTAGCCTGGTCTGGTCATAATATAATAGAGACCAGTAGATCTAGCTGGTCTGTCATAATATAATAGAGACAGTAGATCTAGCTGGTCTGTGATTGTCAA
Source organism: Oncorhynchus kisutch (assembly GCF_002021735.2). Taxonomy (NCBI): domain Eukaryota; kingdom Metazoa; phylum Chordata; class Actinopteri; order Salmoniformes; family Salmonidae; genus Oncorhynchus; species Oncorhynchus kisutch. The sequence goes on from NW_022262477.1 coordinate 12,565, forward strand.
ATATAATAGAGACATAAGATTCGCTGGTATGTCAAAACATAATAGATGACAGTGGATCGTAGCTGGTCTGTCATATTATAATAGAGACCTCGATCTAGCTGGTGGTCATAATATAATAGAGATATTAGATCTAGCTGGTCTGTCAAATACAATAGAGACAGTAGATCTAGCTTGTCTGTCATAATAGATAGAAGGACAGATAGATCTAGCTGGTTCTGTCATCATTTATAATAGAGACAGTAGATCTAGCTGGTTGTCATAATATAATAGAGACACGTAGATCTAGCTGGTTTATGTATAATATACATAGGACTAGTAGATCGGAGTGGTTGTCATCATAATAGAGACAGTAGATTTTCTTCTTGTCTGTAATATTATAATAGAGACCGTAAATCTAGCTGGTCTGTCATCATATAATAGAGACAGTAAGATCTTGCTGGTTGGTCATAATATAAGTAGAGACGAGATCTTGCTGCGTCTGTCATATTATAATAAGACAGTAGCTATCGCTGGTCTGTCATACTTATAATGAGAGAGAGTACGATCTAGCTGGTCTGGTCATAATATTAAGAGACAGTAGATCAGCTCATCTTGTAACATATAATAGAGAACAAAGATTAGATCTTATGCTGTGGTCCTGTAAACAATATAAAGAGATATTAGATCTAAGCTGGTCTGTCATATATAATATAGACAGTGTCTAGCTGGTCTGTCATATTTACAATAGGACATTGATCTAAGGCTGGTTTGTCATAATATAATAGAGACAGTAGAATCTAGCTGGTCTTTTGCATAATGTCAAATATACAGTAGATCTAGCTGGTCTGTCTATCTCATAATAGATACAGTACATCTAAGCTGGTCATGTGCATATACAATAGAGGACAGTAGAATCTAGCTGGTCGTGTCCATAGTTACAATAGAGACAGTAGATCTAGCTGGTCTGTCATAATATAATAGAGACAGTAGATCTAGCTGGTCTGTCATAATATAATAGAGACAGTCAGATCTGAGCTTGGGTCTGTCATAATATAAAAGAGACAGTAGATCTAGCTTGGTCTTTCATATACAAATAGAGACAGTAGATGTACTCGCTCTGGGTCTGTCAAATACAGACAAAAAAACAGAGACGTAGTTACAGTATGATCTAAGCTGGTCTGTCATAATTATAATAGAGACAGGTAGATCTAGCTGGTCTGTCATATTATAATAGAGACATTAGATTTAGCTGGTCTGTCATAATATAATAGAGATAGTAGATCTAGCTGGTCGGTCATGATATAATAGAGACAGTAGATCTAGATGGTCTGTCATAATAAATAGAGACATTAGATCAGCAGGTCTGTCATAATAATAGAGTCAAACAGTGAATCTAGCCTTGGTCTGTCATACTTATAATCTAGACGAAGTAGATCTAGCTGGTCTGTCATATTATAATAGAATCAGTAGATCTAGCTGGTCTGTCATACTATAGGATTAGAGACATAAGGACTCTAGCCTGGTCTGTTCATATTATTATAGAGACAGTAGATTCTAGCTGGTCTCGGTCTGGATAATATAATAGAACAGTAGATCTAGCGTGGTCTGTCCAATAATATTACATAGAAAGACAGTAGAAAGTCTAGGCTGGGTCCGGTCATGAATATAGATAGGGAAACAGTAAGATTAGATGGTTTGGTCATAATATAAAAGAGACAGTAAATTCTAGCTGGTCTTGCAAATATAAATAGAGACAGTAGATCTAGCTGACTGTCATAATATAACAGAGACAGTAGATCTAGTTGGTCTGTCAAATTACAACAGAGACATAGTTACAGTAGATCTAGTTGGTCTGTCATATTATAATAGAGAGTGGATCTAGCTGGTCTTTCATATATATTATAGAGTACAGTAGATCTACTGGTCGGTCATATTTAAATTTATAGAGACGTAGATCTAGCTGATCTGTCACATATAATAGAGACATTAGATCTAGCTGGTCTGTCATAACATAATAGAGACAGTAGATCTAGCTGGTCTGTCATATTATAATAGAGACAGTAGATCTAGCTGGTCTGTCATAATATAATAGAGATATTAGATCTAGCTGGTCTGTCATAAATACAATAGAGACATTAGATCTAGCTTGTCTGTCATAATATAATAGAGAAAGTAGATCTAGCTGGTCTGACATATTAATATAGATACAGTAGATCTAGCTGGTCTGTCATAATATTATAGAGACAGTAGATCTAGCTGGTCTGTCACAATATAATAGAGACAGTAGATCTAGCCTTCGTCCTGTAAAAATATAATAGAGACATTAGTCCTAGCTGGTCTGTCATAATATAAAGAGACAAGTAGATCTGAAATTTGTAAGCTGTCTAGCTGGTCTGTCACAATATAATAGAGACAGTAGATCTAGCTTCGTCTGTAACAATATAATAGAGACATTTAGAACTAGTTCTGGTCTGGTAACTAATATAATGAGACTATAATCTTAGCTGGTCGTGTTCATAATATAATAGAGAGAGTGAATCTAGCTGGTCTGTCAATATTACAATAGGACAGTTATCTAGCTGGTCTGTCATAATATAATAGAGACATTACATCTAGCAGGTCTGTCCATAATATAATAGAGACAGTGAATCTAGCTGGTCTGACATATTATAATAGAGACAGTAGATCTAGCTGGTCTGTCATATTATAATAGAGACAGTAGAATCTACGCTGGTGTATCATAATATAATAGAACAGCTAGATCTAGCTGTCTGTCATAATATAATAGAACAGTAGATCTAGCTGGTCTGTATATATAATAGAGACATTAGATCTAGCTGTCTGTCATAATAAATAGACAGCTGATCTAGGTGGTCTGTCATAATATAATAAGAGACCAGTAGGATCTAGCGGTTGTCATAATATAATAGAGACAGTAGATCTAGCATGGTCTCTCATAATACAATAGAGACAGTAGATCTAGCTGGTCTGTCCTAATATAATAGAGATCGTATTCTAGCTGGTCTGTCATAATATAGATAGAGACAGTAGATCTAGCTGGTCTGTCATATTATAATAGAGACAGTAATCTAGCTGCTGTCTGTCCGAAATAATATAATAGAGATAGTAGATCTAGCTGGTCTGTCAAAATACAATAGAGACATAGATCTAGCTTGTCTGTC